>NC_091348.1:16750692-16788192 GCF_038502225.1 Cherax quadricarinatus
GGGTTTAGCCCATCAGGAAATACAGTCCTCGACGGGTTGTTAGTCAAAATTTTCAGACGAAGGATGCCAGACTTTCGTTTTGGCGAACGAATTTCCGCATAAATTTTAATAAGAGGATTTATCAACAGGGAATAAATTATAAGATATTGCTCGCGTATCCAATTTCGGCGCTGTGCGCCCCCTAATTAAAATAATTGAATAAAAATATATATAATGTTTAAGCACGCACGCGTGCGCGCGAGAACGAACACACACACACACACACACACACACACACACACACACACACACACACACACACGAAACAGGCTCAGTGTCTACGAACAAGTGCCTTTGACAAAGGTAACTAACATATACACATAAGTACGCACAAGTTAAGAGGCAAGGCCTGGAACCAAGACTCGAACCCAGCAATCAAAAATAGTTGAGTACATGACAGGATATACACGTACGGACGTACGGATGCACGCAGACACTTGGTAAAATAAAAACATCAGAGTGAGATAAATTGCAAAAATAAATGTAAAAAAAAAAAACTCTTGCGTGTGTTGTCGTGGCTGTCGGTGATGAGAACTTGACCTCGTGGATCAAACACAAGCATAACCATCAAACGTTTCCCAGAAACAGCCGTCAACGTTTTCCATTATGTCTTTCAACCTCGTCCGACCGATTCCATATATAATTGTTGATCTGGACATTTGTGCTGCGTGGTATCATTGCCCCCGCGGCCTGGTCTCTGATCAGGCTTTCGTGCTGATGGTCTAATCAGACAGGCCGTTTGTTCCTGCGGCTTTCAGCGCGACGTATGCACCTCAGTCCGGCTGATCATGCATAGTTTGTAGAAACTTATTCAGTTCTGTGTTGAGGACATGGGTTTGTTACTGGTTCATTTTATTTGATAAGAGGGTGTTGAAAAGCCCTGTACTCTTTATGCTGAGTAATTGTGGCACCCTTGCTTTTCAGTTGGCTATTTTGCATTCCTTCAGAAGTAACTTCCTAGATTAGAATGAGAAAAGGGACTCAACCTTAAAGTAATGAGAGAAACGAGTGACATGATCACTATGTCAACTCCGATGAATCGACATGGCAGAAAAAGACACTACAACTGAAAGGAGATGAAGGAACAAAGAGTCAGGTAGATCAAGAAAAAACAACATTGTTGAGTAAATAATAAAAACATCCAATTTTTGGAGTTTGTATGAAATGTCAATGAATCCAGGAATCTAGTGTGATCGTTCATAAATTATCAGAGGACGAGCCAAGAGCCGGGACTTCACCCTTCCAGCAACCACAACTAGGCGAGAAGAAATTCATGGAAACTAAAAACCAGAAGAGCCACAGACATCGTAAGAAACAATTCTTTATTTTAGGGGCAGTAAAGTAGTGGACTGAGCAGGAAGAGGAACTGATTATCGCCCACTCATACAAAATGAAAGGAACAGACAATGCAAAACGATGCTAAGAGTATAGGGAGATGAAGTAACCCTTCATTTGTCTTCACTCTGAGAAAATTGAGGTCATCATCAAGAGGGACATGAATGAAGAGGGACTCAAGTCAAGACTAAGTATATGATATGACAGGTCGCTCTCTCCCAACCTGAAAGATTATTAGTCCTGACGTTGAGTCCCTCTTCACTAATGCTAATAGTATTGTCAAGGTCCCCATCCTAAACATACCCCCACCCACCCCCACATATTGTCTACTTGTTGTGAGGGAAAACAATACGCAGCTTCGAAAGTACTGATGATAAGCCCCAAGTGGCCAGAAATCAGTTAAACCGATAAAGGTAGACTAGCAGGCGGGGTCAGGAGCTGGGTATCGACCCTCGCAAGCACAACTCGGTGAGCGTACACACCACAAACGTTGATGAACATGCAACGTCGGATAAGCGGACTGGCGCCACCATCATCATAAGACTCAATTCGTCACAATTACATGAAAGTGAAGAGACTAGGATAGGGAGGGATAAAAGATAATAGATGGAGAGTGAGATAACCGGAGTTTATGGCTCTCTCTAGATGGGAGGCACATAAAAAAGAAAACTGGCATCACTTAAGAGTGGGTTTTAAAACTGGTGATCCGTCGTCAGTGACCGACAGAAATATTCACTCAATTATACAATTTCGCCTCTATATTGATAGAGTGATACTATCTCTACGAACAAGACAGAGAAGACTGAAATAATTCTGACCATTCTGCTGCCAAGATGTTAGTTCCAGACATAGATAACGAACTTCGAAGGCTAGCTGCGATAAGTTAAAATTGTCAGTGATGACATAACTCGCAAAGGTACATATGCTCCTTAATTATATCCCCGGACACAGAAAAAGCTGTGAAGTCAGACAAGGTTAACCCAAGATAAATGAATATATGTGGTAAACAGCTAAACCTTTACTAACTATCAAACACGGTAAACAGTCTCTTCGTGTTATAAAGCAACTGTAACCTCTTCAAAGAAGATAAGCAAAGTGAAAGGACACAAGTGCAACTAATGTGACATTTTATTGTGGCTTCTGGAGAACAAAACGTTGCCACAATAAAATTTCACATTAGATGCACTTGTGTCCTTTTACTTTACATATTGTCGGTAATTCTACCAACATATATACAAAGAAGATAAGCAATGATTAATAACCACGAAATAATGATACTGGAGGTAGTAATCTCACGACTAATTAGAGCATTTTTGTGAATTACTCGCTGTTTGTGACCGTCAGTATAGCTTCAGAAATGATTGTTCTGAAGACCCTATGACCCTCTATAGTCTACACTATATGAAAACAAATTTTGCAGAACAAATCGAACTTTCTCCCAACAAAAGCTTGTTTCTGCAAAATGTCTTTTCGTCCCTCCTGTCGGTAGCAGGCCAATTAGTTTCAACTGTCCTGTATATGTCACCATTCACCATGAATGAATAAAATATCAGCTGTGTAGCTGCAATGGACATCGCTAGGGATGTTGACCATGACTAGCATCTTGGCCTCTTAGTAAGACTTCGACCACTTGGAGTTTCTGACTCCATTGTTCACCATTTGAGTGGCTACCTATATGGCATTTTTTAATAGAAGGATTCATCTGCTTCCAGTGTATCTCAAGTGACTGTGTTTTGCCTTCTCTTGTGATATTTTACCTCAGCAACGTACACTGTGTCATCCCTGAGTCCTATGCTCCTGTATGCACACGAACATTTATCTTTACAATAAAGATTCCTACTGCCTTTAGGGACATCAATCACCAACATGCATCAACCGTTGTTTAGCGATGGAAAAGCTATATCTGCTTCAGAAAAAAAAATTAAAATAGTTTTCTGACATATTGTAAAAATGGATGCATCTACCTGGAGTTTATCTGGAGAGAGTTCCGGGGGTCAACGCCCCCGCGGCCCGGTCTGTGACCAGGCCTCCTGGTGGATCAAGGCCTGATCAACCAGGCTGTTACTGCTGCCCTCACGCAACCCGACGTACAAACCACAGCCCGGCTGGTCAGGTACTGACTTTAGGTGCTTGTCCAGTGCCTACTTGAAGACAGCCAGGGGTCTATTGGTAATCCCCCTTATGTATGCTGGGAGGCAGCTGAACAGTCTTGGGCTCCTGACACTTATTATATTGTCTCTTAACGTGCTAAATGATATACCGCTGGGTAAACAAAGGAATGGAAGTGTGTTAGCTCCTGTTCATGAAGTGGACATTCTGAGAGGGTGAAATATGACTGCAATATGTATGAAGTCATTTGGTGAGTGTTGCAAGCATGTCAGTCAAGAAGCTTACAACACAAAAGCGCATCTCGCACCTGCTCGACAGCAAAGGCTGCAAGACAGATAAAAGCTCGCTCCCACCTTGAGTATACAACACTTTCATTATTTAAAACTTCTCTATTTGCTCCCTCGGTTTTCTTTCCTTATTTATCGCTCTCCAAACTTTCTTATTCTGAACATAACTTCCTAATAATGCTTCACAGATTCCTTCATTTGCATTATTTTTTTTGCTCTACCGGCAGTTTTTACTTCTCTCTTCTATATATGATCTTTATATAATTTCATACTGTTAAAAGCCTGTAGAAATTATTCATCATTCCTACTGTACCTTCTCGTAGCATCAAATCCCTGTAACACACTTTAAAACTAATTTTTTTAATTCCACACACTTATCTTTGTGACATCATCCTCATTCTAGCCAATCTTCAATAGTTGCCCATATCCTTCGCTAACCATCGATTTCTTTTTTCTATATACTTTCCCTTCTTTTACCTACTGACATCTTTTTCCCTGTATTCCATGCATTAAATTATCAAGCTTCCACTAAATAATGATCTAATTTATAAATTTCTCCTCTAAAGATATGTGCTTCCAAACGACCACAATTCAACATTTTATCCAATGGATGTCGACTAGCAGGTGCTCCTGCTATGAACATAACTTAATTAGTAATCCTATATTTTCCTAATGAAACATTTATTGCCTAATACCAAACTACTGTTTAAATATAATTAAATTACAGGTTCGACATTGTCATTTGGATCTAGCAATCAAAACTTCCGTCCTACGTTAACAACTGTCTCTCACTTTGTCATTAAATACTTATTAAGCAATTATTCTCGTGCTTCACTAAAAATTCCATAAACATTCACTAAATAACCCCAAGAATCTCTCTCTCTCTCTCTTCTACACTAGTCTCTCGAGACTAATTAGCACTAATACCCACTACCCACTCTTCTCTTATCCAAATTTTATTAATATAATAGTTGAAATTTACCATTCACATACCATTTTTTATTTCCACGTTTGCTCATTAACAACGACTACTTTATCTCTCTCTCTCTCTCTCTCTCTGAAACAAGTGGCTTAATTTCTTCAATGCTTTCGTATTCAAATTTTTAACTTCCCTTCAGTGTTAGGGCACCAGATTTTTATTTCAGCATAACTTTAGCAAAAACGCAATACACATATTCATGTTTAAAGCATTTTTGTCACCTGCTTGAACAAACATTATTAGGGGGAGCATAGTATTCAAACCCACTTTCACAAGGAAAATGTAAAACCAATGTTACAAGATTAAGAACACTTAAAAGCTCACTTGAAAATAAAGGTAATTGTTTACTGAATGTAAGTAGAAGCCAATAAAATTTACCTTCTAATTTAAATGTTCATCAGCAACAAGGAAAAAAGCGCTAGTAATCTTCTCAAGTGTACAAAACATTACCAATGTTTTCGTTTCTCATTCCTTTTGACTGAAAAGTTGTAACTAAATAGTAGTTTGCCAATCTACTGGGTATATATATAGTTTGTAACCACAAACAAGTGGTATTTAATCAATAACACAGTGACTAGACGAGGATTCGAACCCGTGTTGTTTTAGCCTGCTCATGGTGAGCGAAAATTCCACGACGCTCTAACCCACGGGAACATATAATCCTAAAAGAATCACCTACCCAGCAGAGCTAGGTGTTGTACCGTGATCCAAGGATAAACAATGGTGTGGGTGCTTCAGAGCTAATTTCATCCTTCTCCCCGTTTGGTGTACTAGCTTCCACGAACAGTATATATAGTATTGTAACCACGAACAAGTGGTATTTAATCAATAAAAACACAGTGACTAGCCGAGGATTCGAACTGGTGTTGTTTTAGCCTGCCTCATGGTGAGCGAAACTTCCACGACGTTCTAACCCACGGGACCATACAATCCTCAAGAATCACGCACCCAGCACCCGCTCACCATGAGGCGGGCTAAAAACAACAAATGTTCGAATCCTCGGCTAGTCGTAGTGTTGTTATTGATTAAATACCACTTGCTTGCGGTTATCATACATAGCAGGAAGCGTGTAGAGAACTTTGGATAACCCAAAAAAGTCAGACTTATTTTGTCGATTTTTTTCGGTGGCGCTCGTTTTCGTCAATTATCTCGGAAGTAAGTTATTCATAAATTACAGTATATTACGACTGTGATAAATTCGGATTAGCAATGTTTTATCAGCAGTAGTGCACAAACAGCATATGATTTTTGGTAAATATTTTTTTTCTCAGTTGTTTGTTGGGTTATCTTATTGAAACTTGGGCAATGTATGATGGAAAGATGCTTCTTAACGTACACCAAAAACGAAAGAAATCAGACGATAAATAACGGAGTTCACTTCTCAGCCATTAGACGTCTCTTAAAACTCTTAAAAAAAAAAAAAACTGTTTACAGCGAACGGTTTGTAGGGGTCTAGAATGGACTCGTGCAGTGTTAGTTTCCTCTGTTGTTCAAGTTCAGGTCACGACTAAATCGAACCTGCAGGTTCGAATCCTGCCTGTTTGTGAATTGTTAAGCATTTGAAATCTCTTTCGTAATTCACTGCATGTGGCAGGATTTGATAAAATATCTTTATACAAGCCTGGTGCACCTGTGGTAAAGGAAGTGACTGTCTAACTACGGCTAGGCGCCCATACTTACCGGGAGTCTGACTGATGCTGAGTTCGCAGGTTCGAATTCTGCTGTGGAATGAGAGATAATGTTTGTAAATAATTTCGCCCATTTGCGAAGTCATATATATATATATATATATATATATATATATATACATATATATATATATATATATATATATTTTATTTTATTATTATTATCACACTGGCCGATTCCCACCAAGGCAGGGTGGCCCGAAAAAGAAAAACTTTCACCATCATTCACTCCATCACTGTCTTGCCAGAAGGGTGCTTTACACTACAGTTTTTAAACTGCAACATTAACACCCCTCCTTCAGAGTGCAGGCACTGTACTTCCCATCTCCAGGACTCAAGTCCGGCCTGCCGGTTTCCCTGAACCCCTTCATAAATGTTACTTTGCTCACACTCCAACAGCACGTCAAGTATTAAAAACCATTTGTCTCCATTCACTCCTATCAAACACGCTCATGCATACCTGCTGTAAGTCCAAGCCCCTCGCACACAAAACCTCCTTTACCCCCTCTCTCCAACCTTTCCTAGGCCGACCCCTACCCCGCCTTCCTTCCACTACAGACTGATACACTCTTGAAGTCATTCTGTTTCGCTCCATTCTCTCTACATGTCCGAACCACCTCAACAACCCTTCCTCAGCCCTCTGGACAACAGTTTTGGTAATCCCGCACCTCCTCCTAACTTCCAAACTACGAATTCTCTGCATTATATTCACACCACACATTGCCCTCAGACATGACATCTCCACTGCCTCCAGCCTTCTCCTCGCTGCAACATTCATCACCCATGCTTCACACCCATATAAGAGCGTTGGTAAAACTATACTCTCATACATTCCCCTCTTTGCCTCCAAGGACAAAGTTCTTTGTCTCCACAGACTCCTAAGTGCACCACTTACTCTTTTTCCCTCATCAATTCTATGATTCACCTCATCTTTCATAGACCCATCCGCTGACACGTCCACTCCCAAATATCTGAATACATTCACCTCCTCCATACTCTCTCCCTCCAATCTGATATTCAATCTTTCATCACCTAATCTTTTTGTTATCCTCATAACTTTACTCTTTCCTGTATTCACCTTTAATTTTCTTCTTTTGCACACCCTACCAAATTCATCCACCAATCTCTGCAACTTCTCTTCAGAATCTCCCAAGAGCACAGTGTCATCAGCAAAGAGCAGCTGTGACAACTCCCACTTTGTGTGTGATTCTTTATCTTTTAACTCCACGCCTCTTGTCAAGACCCTCGCATTTACTTCTCTTACAACCCCATCTATAAATATATTAAACAACCACGGTGACATCACACATCCTTGTCTAAGGCCTACTTTTACTGGGAAATAATTTCCCCCTTTCCTACATACTCTAACTTGAGCCTCACTATCCTCGTAAAAACTCTTCACTGCTTTCAGTAACCTACCTCCTACACCATACACTTGCAACATCTGCCACATTGCCCCCCTATCCACCCTGTCATACGCCTTTTCCAAATCCATAAATGCCACAAAGACCTCTTTAGCCTTATCTAAATACTGTTCACTTATATGTTTCACTGTAAACACCTGGTCCACACACCCCCTACCTTTCCTAAAGCCTCCTTGTTCATCTGCTATCGTATTCTCCGTCTTACTATTAATTCTTTCAATAATAACTCTACCATACACTTTACCAGGTATACTCAGCAGACTTATCCCCCTATAATTTTTGCACTCTCTTTTATCCCCCTTTGCCTTTATACAAAGGAACTATGCATGCTCTCTGCCAATCCCTAGGTACCTTACCCTCTTCCATACATTTATTAAATAATTGCACCAACCACTCCAAAACTATATCCCCACCTGCTTTTAACATTTCTATCTTTATCCCATCAATCCCGGCTGCCTTACCCCCTTTCATTTTACCTACTGCCTCACGAACTTCCCCCACACTCACAACTGGCTCTTCCTCACTCCTACAAGATGTTATTCCTCCTTTCCCTATACACGAAATCACAGCTTCCCTATCTTCATCAACATTTAACAATTCCTCAAAATATTCCCTCCATCTTCCCAATACCTCTAACTCTCCATTTAATAACTCTCCTCTCCGATTTTTAACTGACAAATCCATTTGTTCTCTAGGCTTTCTTAACTTGTTAATCTTACTCCAAAACTTTTTCTTATTTTCAACAAAATTTGTTGATAACATCTCACCCACTCTCTCATTTGCTCTCTTTTTACATTGCTTCACCACTCTCTTAACCTCTCTCTTTTTCTCCATATACTCTTCCCTCCTTGCATCACTTCTACTTTGTAAAAACTTCTCATATGCTAACTTTTTCTCCTTTACATCATCATTCCACCAATCGCTCCTCTTCCCTCCCGCACCCACTTTCCTGTAACCACAAACTTCTGCTGAACACTCTAACACTACATTTTTAAACCTACCCCATACCTCTTCGACCCCATTGCCTATGCTCTCATTAGCCCATCTATCCTCCAATAGCTGTTTATATCTTACCCTAACTGCCTCCTCTTTTAGTTTATAAACCTTCACCTCTCTCTTCCCTGATGCTTCTATTCTCCTTGTATCCCATCTACCTTTTACTCTCAGTGTAGCTACAACTAGAAAGTGATCTGATATATCTGTGGCCCCTCTATAAACATGTACATCCTGAAGTCTACTCAACAGTCTTTTATCTGCCAATACATAATCCAACAAACTTCTGTCATTTCGCCCTACATCATATCTTGTATACTTATTTATCCTCTTTTTCTTAAAATATGTATTACCTATAACTAAACCCCTTTCTATACAAAGTTCAATCAAAGGGCTCCCATTATCATTTACACCTGGCACCCCAAACTTACCTACCACACCCTCTCTAAAAGTTTCTCCTACTTTAGCATTCAGGTCCCCTACCACAATTACTCTCTCACTTGGTTCAAAGGCTCCTATACATTCACTTAACATCTCCCAAAATCTCTCTCTCTCCTCTGCATTCCTCTCTTCTCCAGGTGCATACACGCTTATTATGACCCACTTCTCGCATCCAACCTTTACTTTAATCCACATAATTCTTGAATTTACACATTCATATTCTCTTTTCTCCTTCCATAACTGATCATTTAACATTACTGCTACCCCTTCCTTTGCTCTAACTCTCTCAGATACTCCAGATTTAATCCCATTTATTTCCCCCCACTGAAACTCTCCTACCCCCTTCAGCTTTGTTTCGCTTAGGGCCAGGACATCCAACTTCTTTTCATTCATAACATCAGCAATCATCTGTTTCTTGTCATCCGCACTACATCCACGCACATTTAAGCATCCCAGTTTTATAAAGTTTTTCTTCTTCTCTTTTTTAATAAGTGTCTACAGAAGAAGGGGTTACTAGCCCATTGCTCCCGGCATTTTAGTCGCCTCATACGACACGCATGGCTTACGGAGGAAAGATTCTTTTCCACTTCCCCATGGACAATAGAAGAAATAAAGATGAACAAGAGCTATTTAGAAAAAGGAGAAAAACCTAGATGTATGTATATATATATGCATGTGCGTGTCTGTGAAGTGTGACCAAAGTGTAAGTAGGAGTAGCAAGATATCCCTGTTATCTAGCGTGTTTATGAGACAGAAAAAGAAACCAGCAATCCTACCATCATGCAAAACAGTTACAGGTTTCTGTTTCACAGTCATCTGGCAGGACGGTAGTACTTCCCTGGGTGGTTGCTGTCTACCAACCTACTACCTATATAAATATATATATATATATATATATATATATATATATATATATATATATATATATATATATATACATAGAGACATTATATATATATATATATATATATATATATATATATATATATATATATATATATAAACTTAGATACATACCCTCCTGGTCTTTCAAATATATGATTGTCATGGCGACGGTTTGAGAGCAATCTGGGATACCCAGCACACTGTGGCAGCATCTCGTTGCTATGGGGGATCTCGTCTCCCGCTGGCTTCCTCTTGCCTTCAAATACTGCAATTTCGGGCAACATCAAAGTCTCGCTTCGTGTCTCCGGCAGCATCTTATGCCTTAGTACCTCGCTCTACGCTTTTAAATAACCCGTGTCATGTTGCATCTTAATTAAGTGGCTCAACAGAGAAACATGATAACACCGTATAACATGATGGATGTTCATGTAATAACAGTGTGCTCATTTGATGACAGCAGATATTATTGTAGTAAATGGGTTTCACTTGAGCAAATGTTCTCGTACCTAGAAAAGAGGTGTTTACCTGAGAACAGGTGTTCACTTTATAACATGTGACATCAAATAACCTAAGTTCACGTGATAACATGATAACAGCTATTCTCGTGATAAAGAAGTAAATAATCTGGACACGTCGTGACGTGCAGCTCTTAACTAATAGGACCTGAAGTATTATTTTAACTATATGGATTTTTTATATTGGGATTTTAACTTTGGAAATTTTTCAAGTACTGAAATTTAACTATCAGGATTCAAATTACTGAGATTTTAGCTATGTATTCAAACTTTCAGATCCTAACTATTGAGATTTAAACAGTCAGAGCATAGGGGAAGTGCTCGAGACACTCTCTGGGTCTCTTGTACTCAGTCGTGCACAGAAAAGATGCTGATGAAGATCTCTTTATCCTAGAAAGTGGAGCTACACTCTCTTCCCTTGGATGAAACCTGATTGCTTTCCCTTCACTAGGCGCTGTATGACTCCCTATGGACTTAGCGCTTCCCCATAATTATAACAACAATTTGCATTGAAGGAGTGATCCCTTTTTCTTTTTAGTTTGCTACAGATGTCATTCAGGCATGACCAAAAGTAATTATTTTGTTTTTAAAATTTACATAACACTCATATAATGTAAAATAATCTCGATCCTGAAGGCTATCTGACAGGTGTTACCGTGGTTCAACGCCCCTGAGGTCAAGTCTAGAACCAAGCCTCTACGTAGATCAAGGTTTGATTTCCCAAGTTGTTGATGCTTGCCGCACGCAGTCCAACAAACCACAGCAAATCTGATCAAGAACTGACTATAGGCTCTTATCAATTTCCCACTTGAAAACAGCACTGGGACTGCTGGTAATCCCCCCTTATGCATGATTGCAGGCTGTTCAAGAGACTTGAGTTCCTTATTGTGTTATTTCTCATGGTACTCATGGAAACCTCTGCTCTTCGTGGGTGCATTTTGTTTCGCTGGGAAGGTGCAGAATTGGGACCAGTCAAACTAGGATTTTTCACGTGTAAATTATGAGGCATCTTTCTCGACTGCATTCCAAGGTGTACAGGTCGAGCGACTTCAAACGTTCCCAGTAATTTAGGTACTTGATAGAATACGTGCGGTGAAGCTTCTCTGTATGTTCTCTAGGTCTGCAATTTCGCCCGCCTTAAAAGGGGCTGTTTATGCACATCAATAATGCAGGACCATACCTGACACTGCATCTAATGTTTTGAACTTCTCGTTATCCACCAGCCAGTCAACACGGGCTCTGGCGCTCACGTTGATGTTAAGAGCATTGGTGACCAGGTTGTCAAGAGGGACTGGCAGGTGGAGCCAGGATTCACGAATCACTTGCTTCTTCGGGTAACCTTAAGTACATCGCTAAACTAGTTAAAGGAATAGGAGGCAATCAGGTTTGATGCAAGAAAATGCAGGCTAGCTCCATATCCTTCAGTCCAAAGTCATTCATAACCATCAAGGCATTCCCTTTGATGGGTGTGACGGTAAACACACACACACACACACATGGTGTGTGTGTGTGTGTGTGTGTGTGTAATGGAATGTTCCAGGGATGGGACACGGCAGCAGGGGATTGTAGTTGGAAGTTGGGGACTCGGATGAGTCGCGGGGATGTTGGGAAGTATTTCTTCAGTCACAGAGTTGTCAGGAAGTAGAAAAGTCTGGAAAGTGATGTAGTGGAGGCAGGAGCCATACATAGCTTTAAGAAGAGGTATGATAATGCTCATGGAGCAGGAAGAGTGACCTAGCAGCGACCAGTGAAGAGGCCGAGCCAGGAGCTGTGAATCGACCAGTGCAACCACAGCTAGGTGAGCACGCACGCACGCACGCACACACGCATATATATATATATATATATATATATATATATATATATATATATATATATATATATATATATATATATATATATATATATATATATATATATATATATATGTCGTGCCGAATATGTAAAACTGGTCAATTAGGAAGAACTCATTTAAAATTAAGTCCTTTCTAAAATTTTCTCTTATACGTTTAAAGATATATTTTTTTCATTAATGTTGATGTAAAAAAATTCAATTTTGCACCAAAAGAATCTTAGAAAACTTACCTAACCTTTTTATAACAAGAACAATTTTTTTAGCCTAACCCAACTAAATATATTTTAGATTTGTTTACAGTAATTTAATACTAAACAAACACAGTGAAATATATTTTTTTCGTTAGGTTCAGAATGATTTTGGCGAAATTTTTGCATACACAAATATTCGCTTGTCCAATATGGCAAGATAAGCGTTGCTATTTAAGCCAAGATCGCAAATTCTGCTTATTCGGCACGACATATATATATATATATATATATATATATATATATATATATATATATATATATATATATATATATATATATATATATATATATATATATATATACTGGTCCAAAAAATAAAGTTGTAAAATTGTTTGCTCCACAAGTTTTATTTTGTTAAATTGTTCCTAAGTAACAATCAGACCAATTTTCAGGAAATTTCGTTCAATTTTAGGGGTCGCGCAAAAAGGCGTCTCTCGCCGACAGAAGAGAAACTAAAAAAAAAAAAAAAATTTGTTCCTCTTTCACACAGTATAGCTCCAATTTTCTCGGAAAGCAGAATGACTGAATCAATAACCAGTTTTTAGCGCTTTGTTGAGGGCGAAACGAGCGAGCGATTATATGTGCACTGAAGAGGAGATACCACTCGAATTAAATAAAGCAACGTGTTTGTCATATATTCATGACAAACACTGAAAATGGCATTTCCCCAGCTGATTTCCCGCACTAAAAGTTGAAAAAATGTTAATGTAAATTTTTTAATCGTATTCTCCCATCTTTTCTCTTTCGAATTCAGTAAAGAAAACATAGTATTACAACAGAAAAACTCACGCAATTCGCTTCTCAAGATGAACAACCATCGAAATTTGGGCAAATATCCCCTCAAATACCGTGGTTTTCTGGGTGTTCCCATGGAATTTCAGCAAAACAAACGGTTAATAACATAATTTATATCATGAGACTATCAGATTCAAAATTAATTAGGTCTCTAAAAAGCATCTGGTCGTGTCGGGTCGCTCATTTGTCACACCAACCACCAGCAAGACGTCACACCGCTCGCTCGCTCGTAATATTGTTTCTTCGTGCCTACTTGAACGACGAAAAAAGGTGGGACTTCAATCTGTCCCTCTAAAATTCAGCAATCACCCTCGTTCATTAGTCTCTCCTTGGTCGGAACAGGGAAGTGGCGACGGTGATCTGCCACGAGGCGAAGAAGGTACTGTTTCTGCTCCTCGTCCTTGGTCAGCGACACGCTGAAGGTCTGAAGGAGGGAAACAGCTCTTTCTGCTGCGTCTTTCACGACCTTCAAAGAGCCCGCAGATTTTTTCATTTCCAGGAACGTCGTGTTAGTCTCCCATGTTTTGGGGTCTTCATTCAAGAAGGAAGACTTTTCCTTCCCCTTCCTCTGCTCAGCAATGACGGTAAACATCTTCAGCGTCCTTTTAGTTATGAACTCCTTGCCCCCTTGCAAACGACGGGGACACCCTGGTTTCTTTTCCCGCTCGAGGTTGGTCACCATCTTGCGTTTTGTCGCAATATCCACTTTCTCGTCAAAGAACGCCAATCCAACCAGGTGCTCCACCTGATACCAGAGATGGCGTGCAAAGGTGATGGCAGCAGCATTTGCTATCTCTTTGACCGGATACACTCGAAGGGCTCCGCGTGGCTTGCACGCCACGCGGAGCCTCGTTCCAAAACTGGACGTAGATGAAGGCGATGAAAATTGAGAGTAGGTTCTGCTTCAGGTGAAAGAATTGTAACATGCGAAGTACGTCACCTTGCGTCGGAAGCCGGGCAGTGGAGAAAAACTCGAGGGGGCACCCTACAACACCCTACAACAAAGTACAACGGAATCGTTGTACTTTGTGTACTCGGTGCTGAGGATGCCATCTGCGATTGAGAGAAACCAAAGACGAAGTTTTGCGCAACCTTTAAATATGCTTGAAATGGTCGAAATTTTGGCACACAGTACAGCCTCATATAGTGGAATAAAAATTACATTTTGGAGCGCACCTCCTTTGAAGTTTAAATAATAACATGTATTTTTGAATCATTCTAAATATATATTATATATATATATATATATATATATATATATATATATATATATATATATATATATATATGTGCAATAAGATCACAGTAAACAGGTGATTTCAGAATATGCAAAACAACCACTCTGAAAGAATAGAGAAATTCCAAGCGCTTTCGTGACTACTCACATTATCAAGGAACTATGAAAGTAAAGCATCCAAGGAAGCTATATAAGGGGTCTGATAGTGAGATAGTGGGATCTGATAGTGAGGTGCCGACCAGACCCCTTATATAGCTTCCTTGGATGCTTTACTTTCATAGTTCCTTGATAATGTGAGTAGTCACGAAAGCGCTTGGAATTTCTCTATTCTTTCAGAGTGGTTGTTTTGCATATATATATATATATATATATATATATATATATATATATATATTGCATATATATATATATATATATATAAGATCATAGTAAACAGGTGATTTCAGAATATGCAAAACAACCACTCTGAAAGAATAGAGAAATTCCAAGCGCTTTCGTGACTACTCACATTATCAAGGAACATAGTTCCTTGATAATGTGAGTAGTCACGAAAGCGCTTGGAATTTCTCTATTCTTTCAGAGTGGTTGTTTTGCATATATATATATATATATATACATATATATATATATATATATATATTGTTACACTCCAAGTATTGTAACAACTATTTCCTTCTTTTTAGAGCATAACAATTTTGGTCAGAGAGGTTAGGGTAATAATAATGATCCTCCGGAATGCCTAATTTTAATTAAGTATATTCATAATATAACAAAAGCCAGTTATAATATACGAATTATCGTATATAAGTTAAGAATACATGTTTTTTCTGTAGTATCCTACATATACATAAGGCTTTCAAAACAGAGGATTAGGAGGATATCCTAGATATAACATATATATAAATGGAGATTACTTTATACATTAAAGTCTTGTTTCCCAATTGGAAGCAGTCAGAATAAAACAGAATATGTCCAGGCCGGCTAATAAATCTTGGCCAGTTACCAGAGACGAGCAGGAGTGTTCTCGTTGGCTGCTACTTCTTCACTGCTCGTCCCTCAACCTTGAGCATACAGGTAAAGTGGGTCACGTGACTCACCAACACTCAGTAGAGTAGTTGAACATAAAGGGGGGGGGGGAAGGGGGGGGTATAACCATCGAACATCACGGCTAACTACACACCGGCACACCGGGCGGCAGGCAGGTTACTATAGCTCCAATTAAACTTATCATGGCCATGTTACATAAATTATAATTGTTAATAAGAATTAATCTTAATAATACAAGGACGTTCATTTCCAATTTAGCTATTAAAGGAAATGACCGCAATGTAATATTAAAGGAAGGTTAACCATAGGGGCATGACATATATATATATATATATATATATATATATATATATATATATATATATATATATATATATATATATATATATATATCGTCATAATTGCCCTCATTGAGAAAATATCATAATAAAATATACAAGAAAGATAAAAAGAATTTTATGTCAAATCTGGAATCTTCTTTTACAGAATAAAGATCATGTCTGGAAATCAGACAGAAGTATATTACAACCTCAATGTTATTAGAGTGGAAACAAATGGTTGGGAACCTAGAATCATACACATTAACGTTAGCAGAAGACGCTACGCTAATGATAATAAGTCAAACAAGATTGAAAAAATGTAGAATGACTTGTATAGGCTACAAGAAGTGAGAAAAAAGGTTGCATGAATTCCAGAAGAGAATTATAAGGCATGTGTTACATAATATGCTTTTACTGAGGAAATATTTAGCGATCATGACTTGATAAAGTTCTACAGAGAAGGAAACGCTGTCCCAACGAAAAATTATTCTTCAATCTGTCTCTTTTTTTTTTTTTTACTATTATTTGCAGCGCTTCATTTGGATTCAAATGCAAAGTAACGTAAAGAGAAGGAAGGGAAATGCAATGAGAGGCGAGAGCGTGTAGCACCTGGAGTAAGAGCAACTCACACATTTTTACTCACACATTTTTAACAATGTGAATGACCTCTGTGTTAAGAGCACATCAAACTTGTCTCCAGAACAACACATTAACGGAGTAACTTTTGTATTATGCCAAACTAGCAACACATACCATCCTTCGCTATTTACCAACTGTTTAGTGTTCTAAGAGGGAAAGAAGATTACAGATACGAAAAGTGAACAGGAGAAGAAAATATGTAAGAAATGCAGGAAGAAAGGACGGGAAAGCTGCAGGAACGAAAACGAGAGGAGTAAAGGAGCAGAGAAAGACTCTACAAGAAGGAGAAATGAATGATGGGAGGAAAAGGCAGGGAGAGAGGAAGGAAGAGAGAGAGAGGGAGGGCAGGTCGCAGGAGGCCTGAGCATCGTGAGCAAAGGTCGTGCAGAGACTCACACGACCTGCGTGACTACATGGAATTCCCTCGTCCCTGGTCACTCCTGCTCCTCTTCATTCTATTCTTCGTCCTCATTTTTCTCCTTTTCCTTCTCCTCCACATTCTCTCTCTCACCCTCTTCTTTCTCCTCTCTCAACGTCTCTTCCTTCTGGTTCTTCTCTTTCTCCCTTTACCTTGTCGTCGTCCTCGCTTACTCTCTTCCTACATTTCCTCTTCTCTCAGCCCAAACCTCTTCCTCAGTCTCCTCCCCCCTCTCTCTCTCTTCTCTAACTCTCATCTTCGCTCTTCACTAGCTACTTCAACCTTCTAGTCTCCCCATTCGTTCTTTCCCTCGTAATCTTCTTTTTATTATTTTACTTTTCCTGCTTTTAGTATCTTTCATCTAAGCTTATTTGATTTTTAAAGGGGTGGACCGATAAGCCAGTGGAAGGCCTCGGTCAGATGATTAAAAGACCCATTGGCGGGTCATCATCTACGACCAGCACCAGGAAACATTTGCCCTGTTTCCTGACAAACCTTACCTAATCTAACCTCTATCATCTTATTCTTCATTTTCTTTCTTCTCCATCTTTCCATTTCCTACTGCTATGCTCCTTCATTTTATTTAATAATAGGTTTCTTATCTTCTACTCTATCTCTACATCCTTTGTTTCCTCAGACACATGAACCTCCTTATTTCCTTATTCTATACTCCTCTTCTTACTTAGTCTGTTCCCAATCCTCATCCTCCTTCCTCTTCCTTATTCTTATTAATCCCTATCTCAGCTGCTCCTCTTCCCTTTCATTTTCTTCTCCCTCCCGTCTCTCCACTCTTCCTCAATAGTCTCTCATGCCAGAGAATTCACTTCTACATCTGTCCTACCCGACCATTTCTAGTTTTTGTAATTATAATTACGAGCTGTTACCTTACCCTTGCAAATGTTTTACACACTCAGATAAAACATTTATCTAACCTCGGGACATTTTTACACACGTAAACAAGAGCTGTTATTCCACCTCAACTTATTTCTTGCATTTATGGTTAAGATTTGAGTTATAACTCGGCTCATTTTATACATTGTCTTAAACAAGAGGTTTAGATTTGTGGTACTTGTACACAGTGACACTTGTATATGTATTGTGGTACTTGTACACAGTGACACTTGTACATGTATTGTGGTATTGTACACAGTGACACTTGTACATGTATTGTGGTAATTGTACAGTGACACTTGTATATAGATTTATACCTATTGCTAAACATTATAAATAACGACAACAAGGTGAAGCTGGAGCCATCTGTTGGTCAGATTATTATTATAATCAAGGGGAAGCGCTAAACCCGTAGGATTATACAGCGCCTGGGGGGGATGTGGAAGACATTCAGGCTTAATTCGGGGAACTGGAGCACAGATCCAATTCCCTAAATCAAGAGCCCCTCACCAACATCAAGGAACCTTCCCTGAGGGGCTGTTGGTCAGAGCTCTCATTTGCTCTGATTAATCGTTTTTTTATTTTCCTATTAAAAAATTTCTCAATTTGAATTTGTCGAGGAAAGAATGATTCTTGATACAGTTGTATCTAGGAAAAGGAAGCTGCTACAGGTGAAGCAGCCAATGGCTGCCCGTCTGGTAGTATAATAAGACTCTTGCCGCAAACAATGTTGAGGTTAAACAAACAACACCATACCCTGTTCTGCTTTATTTTTTATTTCTTCCCTATTTTCTTTCGCGATATTAACAGGAATGGAAGGTTAGTTGGGTAATGGCCTTTAAATCCTATATACTGAAGGAGGATGTTAAAACATTTTGGGAGTATCCATTATACTTTAAGCAGTTGTTTAATCCCTTCCTATGATAGACCTACGATTAGTCACGTAAATTCTGTAGGAGAAAGACATGAAATGCAAACACTAGAAAATTTTCTTGGAAACGTTTCGATTCTTGAACCTTGGTCACTCCAGCTCCATGTCGCATCATCACTATGATCGTAACTTGCCCAGATTCCTCACTTGTACCTTGCCTGGAAGAACAAAGAAATGCTCGCAACTGTGGCCAATATCTGGATAATTTTTCGCTCTTTGGTGAGCATTTCCAAATCATGTGAGCCAAAGTTATCCAGCTGGGGGCCTGCACTGCTGTAAGTCACGTGTCTTTTGTTCTACCTGTCCGTGTCTTTCTGCCATTCAAATGATTGTGACAATCCTTCACAATTTTCTCATTTTATTTCACTGTTTGAAAAATATCCTGATATAGTCCATAACACAAAGAATTTATAGAATTTTGTGCTTCTGGCAACACGCAGAATATTTGTGATTTAGGTTTATATAAAAAATAATTCTTTTTAATGAGTAATGTTACGTACTTTGAATAGCGTTTTCTTGTGCAATTTCTCTTCAAGAGTATTTAATTCGGCTACGAAATGTTTACTTGTGTAGGGGCAAGGATGTCTGTTTAAGTTCGACGAAATATTGTGGAATCGTCGATTATTAAGTATGATGCACAACACATGAAAAAATTGAGTTCTGGCATCTTTAAACCTGACAAATGTATAGTTAGGAATATAGGATATAATAATTATATATATGGGAAAAGATTTCTTACACAAATAAAAATTCTTTGATCTTTATATATATATATATATATATATATATATATATATATATATATATATATATATATATATATATATATATATTGAGCACAACTATGTCAGTGATTTCTTCTTGCCTCTGCTCCGTAATGGGGCCAAAGGCACCAGTGAGAGGGAGGGTCACATGACAAACACCCACCACAGGAGACTTTTTTTCTGAAGAAAAATGTTACCAGTGTGTATATATATATATATATATATATATATATATATATATATATATATATATATATATATACTTAAAAATTCGAAGACAGGCGAAATTATTTACAAGCATTATCCCTACGCCCACAGCCGGTCTCGAACCTGCAAACTCTGTATCAGAGTACACAGAACTTTTTTTTTTCATTTTTTATACACAGGGTTTGACAATGATAGGTTAAGGATCCCTAACTTTAATGACAAGCTATTGACGAGTTAAGGATTCCTAACCGTTACCTACATCAGCTCATTTGAAAGCATTTTTACTGTTATGAAACCTACAAGTAGGGAACAGGATGAAGTTGGAGCCATCTGTGGGCCAGCATTTTCATCTGATCAACTGACGTTATCTCGTTCACATCATTATGCTGTACGAATGTGTTCCAGACTCGAGTCATCCTGGGGATAAATAATCTTAAATGAAATGATGTTCTGGAGAAGGGTACAGTCAGAGTGAAGTTGCTTCTTTCTGCCCGTCTTGTGGAACAGAAGCTTGCTTCTCGCTGTCCTCGAAGTGGATCCAAGTGTGGTACTTTGACAATGTTGGCGTTGTACATAACAGTAAGGCCGTCCACAACCCTCCTGTGTTGAAGACTCTGCTGAAATGACAGATCTATCCAGGATGGGCCCAGGCAAGAGATGAGACGTCTTGCTCTGTTCTCTACTTTGTCAAGCAGTCGCATATGAGAGGGATAGAGGGATAGACAAACCAAGAAAGTGGAGCATAATCAAGGTGTGAGCGTACTTGTGCCTCAAACAGTATCTTGCAACCTCTATTGTCAAGCAGATGCGAGATACGTCGAAGTGCTGTAAGCTTCCTGGTTGCCTTGTTTGCAAGATTTACAACGTGGTTTTTCATGGTCAGTTTGAAGTCAAATTTCACAACAAGGATATCAACTTCTTCCCCAGGTACCAACACTTTCCCATTCATACTTTCTACTGCTCCAACATTACTAACATAGTGCCTAGAGACCATCATCTGTATTTTCTCAGGTGCAAATGTTACCTGCCATCGGTTTCCCAAAGCTGATATAGCTCTGACCTGGTGATTGATGTAGTTTAGTGCAGCTGGCATTTCTTCTCTTGGGTTACCTGGAGGTTATTCCGGGGATCAACGCCCCCGCGGCCCGGTCCATGACCAGGCCTCCCGATGGATCAGGGCCTGATCAACTAGGCTGTTACTGCTGGCCGCACGCAGTCCAACGTACGAGCCACAGCCCGGCTGATCTGGCACTGACTTTAGGTATCTGTCCAGCTCTCTCTTGAAGGCAGCCAGGGGCTTATTGGCAATTCCCCTAATGCTTGATGGGAGGCTGTTGAACAGTCTTGGGCCCCGGACACTTATGGTGTTTTCCCTTAGTGTACCAATGGCGCCCCTACTTTTTATTGGGGGCATTTTGCATCGCCTGCCCAGTCTTTTACTTTCGTAGGGATTGATTTCTGTGAGCAGATTTGGGACCATTCCTTCCAAGATTTTCCAAGTGTAGATTATGATATATCTCTCCCTCCTGCGTTCCAACGAGTACAAGTCAAGTGCTTCCAAGCGTTCCCAGTAGTTAAGGTGCTTGACAGAACTCATACGTGCAGTAAAGGATCTCTGTACACTCTCTAGATCTGCAATTTCACCTGCTTTGAATGGAGATGTTAATGTACAGCAGTATTCTAGCCTAGAGAGAACAAGTGATTTGAAAAGGATCATCATTGACTTGGCATCTCTCGTTTTGAACGTTCTCATTACCCATCCTATCATTTTCTTTGCACGTGCGATCGTGGCACTGTTGTGATCCTTGAAAGTGAGATCCTCAGACATTACTACTCCCAGGTCCCTTACATTATTTTTCCGCTCTATTGTATGTCCAGAGTCTGTAGTATACTCTGTTCTAGTTATTATCTCCTCCAGTTTTCCATAACTGAGTAGTTGGAATTTGTCCTCATTGAACATCATATTGTTTACCGTTGCCGAATACAGTCTGCATATGCATGGGATTCTGGGATAAGATGAAGACAGTCATTGAAGTAGACATTCCATAACAATGGTCCCAGAACACTTCCTTGTGGAACACTTGCCCCAATAGGATGTCTTGCTGATTCCGTTCCATTGAGAACTACCCTTCGAGATCTACCTGCCAGACCCCTGGGGGTCTGGCTTCATAGTAAAGTACTGTGTACTGTGATACAGAGTTTGCAGGTTCGAGTCCTGCTGTGAGCGTAGAGATAATGTTTATATATATATATATATATATATATATATATATATAT
Source organism: Cherax quadricarinatus (assembly GCF_038502225.1). Lineage (NCBI taxonomy): Eukaryota > Metazoa > Arthropoda > Malacostraca > Decapoda > Parastacidae > Cherax > Cherax quadricarinatus. Next base: position 16,773,020 of record NC_091348.1, read on the forward strand.
ATATATATATATATATATATATGCAAGGAATTCGCGAGAGCATGCGAAATATATATATATATATATATATATATATATATATATATATATATATATATATATATATATATATGTATATATATGCAATAAGATCATAGTAAACAGGTGATTTCAAAATATGTAAAACAACCACTGTGAAGAAATAGTGAAATTCCAAGCGTTTCGTGACTTCTCACATTATCAAGGAACTATGAAAGTAATACATCAAAGATGAGTATATAAAGGGTCCAGAGCACACCTCACCATCACATCCCACAACAAAGCAACACCTGATGCACGACGACACCCGACTCTTAAGAAAGAAGGAACTGCAGCAGGCCCGCTGGCCCAACTAGACAGGTCCTCACGACATCCCACTAACAAAATATTCTGCCCAAGAATTAAAATTTATTATTTGTCCAATGTATTATTAAATTCTTCCCAAATTTTATTAATTATAAATGGATCTAATTTATATAAACCAAAGGAAATATATATATATATATATATATATATATATATATATATATATATATATAAAGAGAGAGAGAGAGAGAGAGAGAGAGAGAGAGAGAGAGAGAGAGAGAGAGAGAGAGAGAGAGAGAGAGAGAGAGAGAGAGATAGATTTGATTAGACTTTTTTCGCCAAAGCAATAAGTTTATTGTGCACCCAGTAGTGTGTGTGTATATATATATATATATATATATATATATATATATATATATATATATATATATATATATATATATATATATATATATATATATCGTAAATAATTATAGATTAATAAGGATTAAATTTAATATGAACTTGTTTTGATCAGCAGGAGATTAATCGCAGTAATTCCCTGTTTACTTTCTCAGGCAGACACCTTATTAGACGTCTAGTGAGGTAGATAAGAGCACGCAAGACCTCACACAAGCACACACGCAAGCACGCACACAACGCTTGTGTGTGTGTGGAAGAAAATTTTCCAGTCATTGCCCACAAATCAAGATATTCCTTTTTTTTTTTTGTATGGAAAACTCCCTCGATTTTGGTTTTGGGTTAGTGCGAACAAAAACGGGAGAGAACACTTCCATTTCTCGGGAGGCAATAAAATCCAGCTAAAAGTGTGGAACTGGTCTCGAAGGCGGATCTTAGTGGATAGTTCCTCAAGTAACATTCTGCCTCGGAAGTAGGAAGGAAGGAGCCTGTGATTCAGTCCTTGCTCCTTACGATCGTAAGGGAAGGAATATTCCTCAATGAATGCTAGAGTATTCCCCAGGAAAACTTAGCGAGAAAGTTTTCTCAATTCACAGCAAACACAATTTGGTGATGAAATTCTAGATTGACTGAACGAAACTTTGTCTAGTTTCCTCAGCAAATTGTGGTTTGTGAAATAAACATTTGTAAAGTATATAAGTGCGCATTTTTATCTTTACGAATACTGTACCTTTATTACAAAAGTCATACCCAATATCCTTCGTACATACTCTCCATCCCAGCTACAAATACCAACAAACAAGCCACCCACCAACCCTCTCAATGAACCCACTAATAACATTAACCTGGAAAACCTACCTACATCAACTCATCTACCTACCTTTACACTCTCCCGTTTCCCCCCCCCCTTCCTCCTTCCCTGCCTCCTTATTTTACGTTTCTTCAAGTGTCCTTCTCCTCTTCCTATCCTCCTCCTCCTTCTCCGGTAGCGTTGGGTTCATCTTCCATAACACCTACTTTGATAACAGAAGTGTCAGACATTATGACTGCCATTACAATGTGATAACAACGTCCGTGTGTGTGTGTGTGTGTGTGTGTGTGTGTGTGTATGTGTGTGTGTGTGACAGAGGGGAGGGGAAGAGGAAGAGGTTGAGGGAGAGGGAGAGGGGAAGGGAGAGTTAGAAAGAGAGAGAGATTTGATTAGATTAGATTTTACCGCCAAAGCAATAAGTGTATTGTGCACCCAATATTCATTCTGTGAACGGTAGCGCAAGAACATATGAATACACAAAAGGCCTTGGAACAAGGTCTCAACTGCATTCTTATGAGATTCACTTTCACTATATACTTTTCCCCTAATATTATTCCTGATACTAGACACAGACATACCAAAGTTATATTTCACATTTAGTGTTAGTCCATAAATGTCAGAGTGGTGTGTGTACTCGCTTACATGAGATTGAAGGGATCGATTAATAGCTCCTGGCCCCGCCTCTTCACTGGTCGCTAATAGGTCAACTCTCTCCTGGCTTCAAGAGCCTTATCGTACTTCTTCTTAAAGCTAAGTATGAATACCTTTACCACTTCCCTCGAGAGAATGTTCCACTTTCTGTCAACTCTAAGGCTGAAAAAATACTTCATAATATCCCTATGACTCATCTGAGTTTTCAACTTCCATCTGTGCCCTTTTGTTCTTATTTCCCCATCTCTTGAAACATTCTGTCCCTGATCATCCTGTTAATTCTTTTCACATCCCCCTAGTCCTCCTGTCCTCCAGTGTCATTGAGTTCCTTCACCTCTCTTCTTAAGACATACCCCTTAGCTCCGGGACTAGTCAATGTTTCAAAGCTCTCAATTTTCTCCAATTTCTTGATATGCTTGACCAGGTGTGGGTTCCATACTGGTGCTGCATACTCCAATATGAGCCTGATGTACAAGGTGTACAGTGTCGTTTACGACTCCTTACCTAGACGTCGAAAAACTGTTCTTAGATTTGCCAGACGCGCATTTGCTGGTTTATGTGCGCCTCAGAGGATATGCTCGATATAATACTCACCCCAAGGTCCTCCTTGAGTGAGTTTTGCACCCTTTACACCCTTACCCTTTCCTTCATCTGCATTCTTCTTTCTTCTCCAAGCTTCATTACTTTGCACTCGGTGGAGTTAAACTCCTGGAGCTATGTGTCAGACAAGACCTGCAGTCTGTCCCTATCCACTTATAGCCTTAAGGTCCTCGTCCACTTGTATTCTCCTTATTAGTTTAACATCCTCTGTGAACAGAGATACCCCTGAATATCCCTTTTATTATGTCATTACCTTATTCAAGAAACAGCACCGATCCTAAGACTGATTCTTGTGGAACCCCGCTCGTTACATGCACTCATTCCACACCTCATCACGGACCATCAATCGTTATTTCCTATCCGTCAGATGTACCGTGATCCACTGTAGTGCTTTTCCTGTTCTTTCTGCCTGCTTCTCTAGCTACTGCACCAGTCTCTTGTGCGCTACTATAGCCTTCTTACAGTCCAAGAAATTGCAGTCTGCCGATCACTCACTCTCTCTCCAGTCTCACTTCTGTTATCTTGTCGCTGAACTCCGGTAGGTGTGCGACACAGGATTTTCTATCCCTGAATCCGTGAGGGTTATCATGTATGCACCAGTTGTTTTTTTTTGTGTGTGTAGGGGTAGGTATTTCATAATTGTAGTTGCAAATATGAAATACTCCCTTTCCTTATATTATTTCATAATAATGTTTAACTTTGCGATAGTTATTAAACTCATCAACCACGCTACTTTTAAAGAATTTATTTATTCCTGCACTCTATATTGCAATGATTCTGCTACTCAAAATTGTATCTTCTTCTCCTCCCCGTTTATATTTCAAAGATTTTTTTCCCCTTCCTGTTTTCTCGCAATCTCTGGTGAACTTACAAGTGGCTATTACATCACCTTTCCTCTTATCTTCTAACTTTCAATAATTTAGTGTCTTCAGACTTTCATCGCAGCTCAAGTTTTTTAATTTTGGAATCAACTTCAAATGCTTTTCTCCCACTTTTGTTAAGGTTTTCTTAAGCCAGGTGTCTGATATACCTCATCTTATGTCTGCAATGCTAAAAGTTAGGTTTAACATACAATAAGTTGAATCTAACACCCCGGTTTGAAATTAACATTCCAGCTTTAATATACACCAGCATGGATTTAACATACAATCCCCAAAGATTAATATAAAAAAAGATGTATTACTTTGAGATAGTATCGTAGAAAACATTTATCCTCATAGCATCCCTCTAATAACCCTACCCTAAGCACTTACCCTTGTGGCACCCCACTCGTGACCCTGCCCCAAGAATCAATCCCAGAGGCATCCAGTTGATGAATCTTTGCATGATTACATTTCTCTTATCCCTGACTAATCCAATCACATTTTTCTCTATCTCTTGCCAGGAAATATTTTATCCACTGGTTTGCAACTTTATTCCTATTGTACCTTTGATAAAACGTTGATAAGTTTCGAGAATTTTCCTACCCCGGCCCTGGACAAGGTTTATCTGGTGCCTGCCTAGTCAACCAGGCTGTTGAGGCAGGCGACTCGCTGGCCCACATAAGCCATCACAATTTTCAAGATAATCTTTTATGTGGAGCTCTCTCAGAAGAATTTATACAATCAATAATACAGCCAGCCAATTCTTATTTTCTTGTGCTATTTTCTGTCATCCTAGCTGTGATAGCTACTGGTTTTATCAGTGGCAGCTGGTAATGCTAACTGCGAAGGTTGTTCTAGCTGTGCTGGTGTCTGCAGTGGTCGCTGCTGGTGAATAGCTGACGTAGTTGTATTACCTACGATAGCTATTATAGCTGCTTGTGTTAGCTGTATTAGCCGCGGCAGCTGTGGTTAGCTGGGGTAGCTGTGGAAGAAGAGAAGATCGTCTGTGGTATCCTCGCCAGGCAATGTTTTTACCGCAGACATGAGAGAGAGAATGTTGATGAGCTTTATTGCCTCGCTGCAGATTTGTTTCTTTCCTGGCTGTCTATCTCCTCTATTTTTTCTTTTTCTCTTTCCTAGCAGTCTATATTCTCTCTCTCTCTCTCTCTCTCTCTCTCTCTCTCTCTCTCTCTCTCTCTCTCTCTCTCTCTCTCTCTTTTTTTGTTCCCCGGGTCGATACCTTAAGTTCACTTCTAATTAGGGAAGTTCATGGTTTTAATTTTGTAAACAAACTTTCATCCCACAATTCCTGGAAAAAATGGAGAGAAGAGAAGCTCTTCCAATTTTCCAATAAGGTTTTAATTTGCATTACCGTCGTTCTCATTTTAACAGGACTGCAATATTAGACACTGAGAAATTTACAGGCGTTGACAATTAACTCTTAGTGAAAATTGCGTTCGATACATACGCACGCAAACACACACACACACACACACACATACCATTAAGAGGGACGATAAAACTCATAGAGCAGGGAGAGAGTGGACCTATATGCGGCCAGCAAAGAGGCTAGGCTAGGAGCTAGGACTCGATTCCTGCAACCACAAATAGAAGAGTACACACATGTATGTATATGCGAGTGTGCATACTGTACATACAATCAATTTCTAATTTTACGAAAGATAGTGGAAAGAATTATTTTTAATCAACACAATTACATTTCGGTCATCGGAAAGCAGAATAAATTTCGCAAAGGGGAAAGTGTGATCATTTGAATGCGAGACAAGGGATATGTCAACAATATTTATATAACATGATACACACAAATATATAGGGGAAGGGAAGGGGATGGGTGGATCAAGTGTTTGCGTTGAAGCTTATAAGTGAGCAGTATTTAGATAAGGGAAAGGCGCTGTTTGTTGCATTTATGGATTTGGAAATTACATGCAATAGGGTGGTTAAAGGAGAGATGGCGTTCGTGTTGCAAATGTATGGAATAGATGATAAATCGTTGAAAGTTGTGATGAGATTTTATGAGGGATGTTAGGCTGAGGTCAATGTTTGTAGGAGAAAGAGGGAATATTGGTCTGCAGGGAATTCTGGTTCGTCTTATTTGGAAGACACTGGGACATGACATACAAGCTTCTCGTTTTTCCAACAGGGAACACCGGCGCTCTTATTCACTAGACGCAGACAAGCAGTGGTATTGCTGCATCTTTCCACCTCTTCCACTGGCTCTCCTATAAAAACAATTCTAATCTTCTACACCTGCACTGCTAAATCTCTGGCCTTCTTATGGGCCTGATCTGCTTCCACTAATGGGCTCCAACCTTTTGTGACCACGTTTGCACCTCTTCTCTGGCTGCACTATAAAAATCTCCATCCTTATGCCTCTAAAATTAATAAAGCTCATGGAGGGCGAAACTTTCCGCAATAAAGATACCGACCCTTTGAATGTATTTCATTCATCGTTGTGTCGGTAGTAATCTAATGATGGGAATGATATTAAGCCCTTAGGTTAATGATCAGTCATGAAATTACCAGCTTTAACAGAACCAAATGGCAACACTACTAGTGTATACACCGGTCCATGTGCAAACTGTGATAAACAATACACAGAAGAAACATCGTGCAGCTTGGATATCAGAATTCGACAACACCAGTGCGCTTGTAGGATTCTAAACAAACAATGAATGCGTCATTAATTGTGAGAAACAAGTGCATCTTACTGCGTGGAAATATATGAAGATGATTATTAAAGATGGGGACAGATAAAAAATCTGTGCTAGGTATCGGCGATCATCTGTACATCAGACAGTATAAAACAAAACCAGTGTGATTTCAGTTTAGCAAAATCTTCGGCACACATTACCACAAATGGGAAAAAACCCAGCCCATCTTAATATAACTTAATGTAACAACAGTTCAAAAATAATAATAACAGATCAGTAGAACAACTGCTTTTCTCTGCTGTCATCGTCATGACCTCACATACAATCCTTTGCATGCTACCTTACACTGTTCTTACTTCAGTGTAATCTGTTATAACGAAAGTTTATTCCGCATATTGTCTTTATAAGCATAACTAGTCGGTATTATGCTTGTACAACAAGTGGCAGCAAATCACACCTCATTTACCATATTTTAACTTAAAATAATTTAACTTACTATAACCTAATTTAACATATTTTAACCTAATTTATCCTAATCTAATTTAATCTAATCCAATTTTTCTTAACCGAACTTTACCTAACCCAACTTAACCTAACCTAAAATGCCATATGTAGAGAAATCGTCTCAGGCCAGTAGTGCCAACATGCTGTGGCTTCCTGAGGAATATTGCTCTCGGCACCAGAGCTGTATATTAGGTCATGACATCCATGGCCCATTTGTGCTCCTCGCTAGAGACGTGGCCTGGGCTATTTCCCACGCTGAGGATTACACTCCCACGGTCGGGCTTATACTCCCACGGCCCGAATTACATTGTGCTGCATACACGGTTACAGTAATACTGGATATTGGGTTATACTGGGTAATAGTACAGCATCCTTGCGATATTCCCACGATGAAGAGAATTCTCCCACGCCTAACATTATTTTTCAACTCCGAAGTTAACACTCACAGGTTCAAAACCTTTCTCCGCGCTCAAGAAAATACTCCCAAGCTGATGATAATATTCCCACTCTGAAGATAGTGCTCCAATTCTGAAGATAGTGCTCCCACTCGGAAGACAGTGCTCCCACTCTGAAAATAGTGCTCCCACTCTGAAGATAGAGCTCCCACTCGGGAGACAGCGCTCCCACTCTAAAGACAGTGCTCCCACTATGAAGATAATACTCCCACGCTGGAGACAATACTGCCACACGGGATAATACCGCCACACTCATGATAAAGCTGCCACATTCACGATAATACGTAGAAGATAATACTCCCACAGCTGAAAAAAATCCTGTGGCTGTGGTAGAATTCCAACGACTGGTCGTACGTTCATAGCGGATTTTTTTCACGAATGTGACTACTTTTTTATACACAGGGATCGCGTTCCGCCAACATGAAATGCGCAAATAAGGTCAATGTTCCCTACGCCTATGATCATTCCCCCGATTATGATCATTTTAAAATGCCTATGATTTTGTACCCGCGCCACTGCTGATGCTTCCATATCCATGCTTATTATTTCTACGCCTGCGCTGATGTTCCCACGCCTGTACTGACATTTCCACGCCTATACTGATGTTCCCACGTCTGTACTGATGTTCCCACGCCTGCACTGATATTCCCACGCCTGTACTGACGTTCCCACGCCTGTACAGATGTTCCCACGCCTGTATTGACGTTCCCACGCTTGTACTGATGTTCCCACGCCTGTACTGACGTTCCCAAGCCTGTACTGATGTTCAAACACTTATACTGATGTTCCCATGCCTGTACTGATGCTCCCACGCCTGTACTGATGCTCCCACGCCTGTATTGACGTTCCCACGCCTATACTGATGTTCCCACACCCATACTGATGTTCCCATGCCTGTATTGATATTCCCACGCCTGTATTGACGTTCCCACGCCAGTACTGATGTTCCCACGCCTGTACTGATGTTCCCACGCCAGTACTGATGCTTCCACGCCTGTACTGATGTTTCCACGCCTGTAGTGACGTTCCCACGCCAGCACTGATGTTCCCACGCCCGTACTGATGTTCCCACGCCCGTACTGATGTTCCCACGCATGTACTGATGCTTCTACGCCTGTGCTAATAATGACAAACTTGTACTGATGTTTCCACGCCTGTACTGACGTTCCCACGCCACTGCTTACGTTCCCACGCCTGTAGTGACGTTCCCACGCCAGCAGTGATGTTCCCACGCCTGTATTGATGTTCCCACGCATGTACTGATGCTTCCACGCCTGTGCTAATATTTACAAGCCTGTACTGATGTTTCCACGCCTGTACTGACGTTCCCACGCCATTGCTTACGTTCCCACGCCTGTACTGACGTTCCCACGCCAGTACAGTTTCCACGCCTGTACTGATGTTCTCACGCCTGTACTTATGTTCCAACGCCAGTACTAATGTTACCACGCCAGTACTGGTGTTCCCACGCCAGTATTGATGTTTCCACGTTTGTACTGATGTTCCCACGCCTGTACTGATGCTCCCACGCCTGTTCTGATGTTTCCATACCTGTACTGATGTTCCCACGCCAGTACTGATGTTCACACGCCTGTACTGATGTTCCCACGCCAGTACTGATGTTCCCATGCCTGTACTGATGTTCCCAAACCAGTACTGATGTTCCCATGCAAGTACTGATGTTTCCACGTCTGTACTGATGTTTCCACGCCAGTACTGATGTTTCCACGCCAGTACTGATGTTCCCATGCCAGTACTGATGTTCCCACGCCAGTACTGATGTTCCCATGCCAGTACTGATGTTTCCACGTCTGTACTGATGTTCCCACGCCAGTACTGATGTTTCCACGCCTGTATTGATGCTCCCACGACTGTACTGATGTTCCCACGCCAGTACTGATGTTTCCACGCCAGCACTGATGTTTCCACGCCTGTACTAATGCTCCCACTCCTGTACTGATGTTTCCACGCCAGTACTGATGTTCCCACGCCAGCACTGATGTTCCCACGCCAATACTGATGTTTCCACGTAGTACTGATGTTTCCACGCCAGTAATGATGTTTGCACGCCAGTACTGATGTTCCCACGCCAGCACTGATGTTTCCACGCCAGTACTGATGTTCCCATGCCAGTACTGATGTTTCCACGCAGTACTGATGTTTCCACGCCAGTACTGATGTTCACACGCCAGTACTGATGTTCCCACGTCAGCACTGATGTTTCCACGCAGTACTGATGTTTCCACGCCAGTACTGATGTTCCAACGCCAGTACTGATGTTCCCCACACCAGCACTGATGTTTCCACGCCAGTACTGATGTTCCCACGCCAGTTCTGATGTTTCCACGCCAGCACTGATGTTTCCACGCCAGTACTGATGTTCCCACGCCAGCACTGATGTTTCCACGCCAGTACTGTTTCCACGCCAGCACTGATGTTTCCACGCCAGTACTGATATTTCCACGCCAGTATTGATGTTTCCACGGCAGCACTGATGTTCCCACGCCAGTATTGATGTTCCCACGGCAGCACTGATGTTCCCACGCCAAATCTAACTTTACACTTCCACACTACTGTAAAATTAGAAAATCCTCTATATACAAGTGCGTATGTACAGTGTTGTCTGTGTGTCTCTGCATGCACGTTTGTTCCAAGGACGAGGCTGCATCGCCGCGGTCTCCCCTTCAGTTAGTAGCCATATCCAAATATGCCTAGCCCAAGCAAGCGAAGCTCCTCTTACCGCTTTTAACTGGGGTTTCCTCGCTACTCCTATATTACACTTTAGTCTGGAGGGTCATATATTACGCTATATTACCCTGGAAGCCATAATATATTTCAAGTTAAGAGATATATTGAAAGAGTTTGGGAAGTGTAGAGAAAGTAAGAAAATGTAATAATATTTGTGCAGAGGATCATTGATAAAATTATTATTATTATTATTATTATTATTATTAGTAGTAGTAGTAGTAGTAGTAGTAGTAGAGGGGTGATATCAGTGGTGGTGGTGGTGAAGGTGGTAGGGGTGGTGGTGATCGAAGTGGTGATGGTGATGATAGTGTTGGTGGTGATGGTGGTTGTGGTAGTGATTATCACATGTAAGCCAGCACTTTAAATCGGGATAATTCACTTTACCTGGCGAAGACAAAAATATGAGTTACAGAACAAGCTATTATTTTGACGTTTCGCTCTGCGCAGACCTTTACTGTAACATGTGTCTATGTAGAGCAGTTATTGTGACACCTGCCACTTAGTACAGGTTTCTCCATGGATGCAAAAAGGGGAACGTGACAGTGTCGACACTACTGGGGGGGGGTGCGAGGCAAACTCTTTAAATGCTGCAGGAATGAAAGAGCTGGATGGAAGGACTGAAACAATGAAGAAAACATAAGTGCAGAACACGCTCTCATTGTGGTGAAAACGTTTCGCTCTAAATAAAGCAAAACATTGCCACAATGATTCATCTGCACCTGTTTACGCCATCTCTGTAGGCTGTACCCTGTTTTATTTAGTTATAATGTTCAGTCTGTGATCACGTGGGGTAAATGTAACAGAATAACGAGCGACGAAATTGTAAGAATGTACAGAGGTATGAAACAAATAATTCAACGAGCAGAGGAGGGATTGAAATGGTTATGTACAACGAATGGAGAAAATTAACTTAATTAAGGTATGTAAATCTGGGCAGAATGGGAGGTAGTGTAGGGAACGTCTGTGGAAGGGTTGGAAGCACGATGTGAGTCAGGGTTTGATCTCCAGCTGAAGCTCTCAAACAGAAAATGAAATAAACAGTCTATTATTTTACACTGCTTTTCTGTCTACATGTCTTCAGTCCATTGAAAAGTATCCACTAACTCTCTCTTTAATATATATATATATATATATATATATATATATATATATATATATATATATATATATATATATATATATATATACATTAAGCAAATATCGCAAAATAAAGCGATACAAGATGCAAAACAACCACGGGGGAGTAGAATAATAGTTCTAGGCCTTTCGTGTTGAAATCAACACATCATCAGGAGCTTGCAAAATTGCAGAAAAGAGGAGTTCTAGCAAATAACGTACCCAGAGGAAAGCCCAGGAGGACCCTCCTCTTTCCTGCAATTTTGCAAGCTCCTGATGATGTGTTAATTGCAACACGAAAGGGCCTAGAGCTATTATTCTAGTCCCCCCGTGGTTGTTTTGCATATATATATATATATATATATATATATACATACATATATATATATATATATATATATATATATATATATATATATATATATATATATATATATATATATATATATATATATATATATAAACAGAAGGAGAGGTATTGAAACCGTGGTTGTGAATGGCAGCAGGTCAAGCGCTCTACCACTGGTCTACGAGGCTTCTAAAATAGGAAAGTTTCACAGACAGGACTGCTGTATCGTGACTGAGTTAAAGGTCACAATTTGAAGCATCGAATGAACACAGCCTTCGTAAAATGATATTTGTGAAACATTTAACGAAAATAGTAAAAATCCTTTAAAAAATATATAAAAAGTTTCCGAAACTCTTCCAAAGATCACCAAAGCTTTAAAAATACATAAATTAAGTAATTTTATAAAACATACGCATACCAGTTTTGAAGAATTTAATAAGGATATCGAGATACAATGAAAAAACCTGCATCCCCAATTAATTAGATAAACTTTCAACAATTTGCCAGGGGGGTTAAAAATGTATAGTCCATTATAATGCTCTGAGTTAAGTCTAATTTATAAGAGTTTTAAAGTATTTAAAAAGAGTCAGCTATGTAGGTTCGTTTTCTGAACGTCAGTGTGCTGTAAATTTTTAGTTAATGTGATGACATGGGAAAAACGTAAATAAACTCAAATTATTATTGTAGTTATTTTACTATTATTAATTATTAAATTTATGGAAAGCAGTCATACATCTGGGGAATGAGAGGAAATCATGTTTGACCTAAAGGGAGGATAGCTCCAGTTCCTTGAATGAAGAGCCTTTCAGAGCATCAAAGAGCCTGAATAATGTTGCTAATATCCTCCGAATCATTTATGATAAATTTTATGAAGACGTTATCCAGTAGAGCTGCTCAGCCGTACGCCAGGCAGCGCTGCTTTATGAATAAAGTTGCAGGTTATCATACTGTATAGTTTCCCTTGAGCTGCGTTTATAATAGCACGCACGAAGGGCCATAAATTATCTGTGGTCCTTCAGGAATAATATTGGCGTTACCATGGAACTATTGCTATAAAATGTTTCTAACTTAAGAGGATACCTAATAAATTTAATTTTATATATACATATACCTGGAGTCTACCTGGAGGGTATTCCTGGGATCAACGCCCGAGCGGCCCAGTCCACGATCAGGCCTCCCATATTAGTATTATAATATATATATATATATATATATATATATATATATATATATATATATATATATATATATATATATATATATATATAAACCATACTTAGAAACCTCAACTAACCTACTCTAACATAACATAATTGTTTTAGGTAAATTCTAATAAAAACATAATAGAGATGTTTAAATTTATTTAATATTACTTAAAATCAATTATATATATATTTTTTTCCGTGATGTTCAGATTGATTTTCGTAGATCTTTGGCATAAAAAATATTTCACTCTGATTATTAGGCAGAAAATACCCATGCTTTTAGGCCTAACTCCCCAATTTGGCTTAGTCGGCACGACACACACACACACACACACACACTGGAGGACAGAAGGGTCAGGGGAGACATGATAACGACATACAAGATACTGCGGGGAATAGACAAGGTGGACAGAGATAGGATGTTCCAGAGAGGGGACACAGTAACAAGGGGTCACAACTGGAAGCTGAAGACTTAGACGAGTCACAGGGACGTTAGGACGTATTTCTTCAGTCACAGAGTTGTCAGCAAGTGGAATAGCCTAGCAAGTGAAGTAGTGGAGGCAGGAACCATACATAGTTTTAAGAAGAGGTATGACAAAGCTCAGGAAGCAGAGAGAGAGAGGACCCAGTAGCGATCAGTGAAGTGGCGGGGCCAGGAGCTGAGTCTCGACCCCTGCAACCACAATTAGGTGAGTACACACCATATATATACACACACACAAGGGGCTCTGGTGGCCTGGTGGTTAACGCTCTCGCTTCACACGGTGAGGGCCTGGGTTCGATTCCCAGCCAGAGTAGAAACATTGGACGTGTTTCTTTCCACCTGTTGTCTATGTTCCCCATCAGTAAAATGGGTACCTGGGTGTTAGTCGACTGGTGTGGGTCGCATCCTGGGACACTGACCTAAGGAGGCCTGGTCACAGACCGGGCCGCGGGGGCGTTGACCCCCGAAACTCTCTCCAGATAAACATACACATATGTATGTATGTATGTATATATATGTATATATATATATATAATATGTATATGTATATATATATAATATGTATATATATATATATATATATATATATATATATATATATATACATATATGTATATATATATAAAATATATATATAATATAAATATGTATGTATATATATATAATATATATATATGTATATATATATATATATGTCGTGCCGAATAGGCAGAACTTGCGATCTTGGCTTAAATAGCAACGTTCATCTTGCCATATAGGACAAGTGAAAATTTGTGTATGCAATAATTTCGCCAAAATCATTCTGAACCTAACGAAAAAAATATATTTCACTGTGTTAGTTTAGTATTAAATTATTGTAAACAAACCTAAAATATATTTAGTTGGGTTAGGCTAAAATAAATTGTTCTTGTTATAATAAGGTTAGGTAAGTTTTCTAAGTTCCTTTTGGTGCAAAATTATAAATTTTTACATCAACATTAATGAAAAAAATATATCTTTAAACGTATAAGAGGAAATTTTAGAAATGACTTAATTTTAATTGAGTTCTTGCTAAATGACTAGTTTTACATATTATATATATATATATATATATATATATATATATATATATATATATATATATATATATATATATATATATATATATATATATATATATATATATATATCACAAACACGTGACTGCAAATGCTATTAATCTCTCTCTCTCACACACACACACACACAGGTGAGTATGTACACGCACGCACATACAACAGCCCTAGTATCTAATCGACATGTGCCTAGGACAACAACAAAAATGGTAACTAACACACACACACACACACACACACATACGTACTCATATACAACAGGCCTAGTGTCTAATCGACATGTGCCTAGGACAAAATGGTAACCAACACACACACACACACACACACACACACACACACAGGCGGGGCCAAAGAGCTAAGACTCGACCCCTGCAACCACAAATAGGTGAGTACACAGAAAAGTAGAATCAAAGCTGCCAGGACTGATACGTCGTCTCAATAAAAGTTTGTCATGTATGGTGTCCCCCTAGTACTAAGACCCCCCACTCGCTCCCCCTCCTTGATGTTTGTGAGGGGCCCCTAGTACTGAATGTAAGAGCGCTTCCCCCTTGATTATAATAATAATAATAATACCAGACTCGCTAAATATTAATAACACCATCTCAGCGATCTTCCCTGTATATAATAACTCTCTACTAATAAACTACTCTCTCTGGTCTATGGCATTTCCCGCGGTCCCAGCTCACTTATCTCAGCATGTGCTTAAATGTTACTCCAGAGAGTGCAGATTATCCCCAGAGTTCGTTCATGAACCCATTCTAAGGATACTATGACTTCAGTCTCAAAGGGGTAGGGAAGAGAGGGTAGCTCGATGCTGGTGAAGGACTCTTGATCCAAGGCACTGGAGCTACTTTATATTTTCTTCGGTCCAACCTGATTAACTCCTTTCTCCCCGTTC
>NC_091348.1:16798192-16810692 GCF_038502225.1 Cherax quadricarinatus
ACTGACCTAGTTGTGGTTGCAGGAGTCGATTCACAGCTCCTGGCCCCGCCTCTTCACTGGTAGCTACTAGGTCACTCTTCCTGGTCCATGAGCTTTATCATACCTCTTCTTAAAGCTATGTATGGATCCTGCCTCCACTACATCACTTAAGTCCCAGACTATTCCACTTCCTGACAACTCTGTGACTGAATAAATACTTCCTAACATCCTTGTGATTCATCTGAGTCTTCAACTTCCAAATTGTGACCCCCTTGTTGCTGTGACCCATCTCTGGAACATCCTGTCTGTCCACCTTGTCAATTTCTCTCAGCATTTTACATGTAGCTATCATATCCTCCTTTATCTCTCCTGTCCTCCAGTGTCGTCAGGTCGATTTCCCTTAATCTCTCCTCGTATGACATGCCCTTAGCTCCGGGACTATTCTTGTTGCAAACCTTTTCACTTTCTCTAATTTCCTTACGTGCTTGCCTAGGTGTGGGTTCCAAACTGGTGCTGCATACCCCAATATAGGCTTGACATACATGGTGTACAGGGTCCTGAACGATTCCTTGAGATGTCAGAATGCTATTCTTAGGTTTGCTAGGCTCCCATATACTGCAGCAGTTATTTGGTTGATGTGCCCGGTGTTATACACACTCCAAGATCCTTTTTCTGGAATGAGGTTTATAGTCTCTGGCTCCCCTAGACTGAACTCCGTCTGCGGTCTTCTTTGCCCTCCCCCAATCTTCATGACTTTGCACTTGGTGGGGTTGAGCTCCAGGAGCCAGTTTCTGGACCTGGCCTGCAGCCTGTCCAGGTCCCTTTGTAGTTCTGCCTGGTCCTTGTCCAATTGAATTAAGAACATAAGAACATAAGAATGGAGGAACACTGCAGAAGGCCTACTGGCCTATACAAGGCAGGTCCTTATCAAAATCACCCCTACCCAAAGCTACCCAAGAATTTACTCCCTTACCCAATGACACCAATCAAACCCAGACCCTCCCACTCATATATTTGTCCAATCTCTTTTTAAAGCTACAACCACAACTAGGTGAGAACAAAAGCAGGGGTGTTAACAGAAAACTCAGAAAAACTGTCAACATAGTGGCACATGACTTTTCAATCTACCACTTTCAAGTAATATTGCTGCAACGAAGGTGGAAGCTTTCAGGCTACTGTACCAGTGTCTGTAACCAGTGCCGACTCAGGCTGTGATATCTCTAGGCTTGGGGGCTACAACAGCCTGCTTCATCAGGCAGCCAACAGGAACATAATTTTCGTTTATATTTGTTCTGCGTCTGTAGGTGTTAGCTGCTACCTCGGGGCGTCGTAGTCTTAATCTGGTCACTGCTGTGTCTATTACTCTAATTTTACGTCATTTCCTCCTTGGAATGTTGTGCGGCCCCCAGCATCTTAATTTCACTACTCCACCTGGTGAATCTGTATCTAACTGAAAAAGCCTACCATGTAGGCGAAACGTTTCAACAATAATGATGCCCAACTTTTGCACACGTGTCTTAGTCTTAAGAACATAAGAAAGAAGGAACACTGCAACAGGCCTACTGACGGAAATAAATGGTATAAAATGCCGTGTTTATTTTTCCAGGCCGACTGGCCCATGCGAGGCAGGCCCAAGTCTCCTACCGACTTAAGCCAATGACTCAACCTAGTCAGGTCAGGTCAGGTCACATTCACTTAAGAAAGGAGCACGGTATCAGACCTAGTAGCACAAAGAAAAAATGGTATGGTGATACCGACAAGATGTGGAAAAAGGTACGTAAGTATGTTCACGACATTTATTAAAGGAAACGTTTCGCCACTAGTGGCTTCTTCAGTCCTTCTTCTCATCAACTTCACATCATCTGCAAACAGAGACACTTCTGAGTCTATTCCTTCCTTCATGTCGTTCACATATACCAGAAACAGCACCGGTCTTAGGACTGACCCCTGTGGAGCCCCGCTCGTCACAAGTGCCCACTCTGACACCTCGTCACGTACCATGATTCGCTGATGTGTTCCCGACAGGTATTCCATGATCCACTGCAGCGCCTTCTCTGTTATACCTGCCTGGTCCTCCAGCTTATGCACTAATTTCTTGCGTGGAACTGTGTCAAAAGCCTTCTTACATTGCAAGAAAACGCAATCTACCCACCCCTCTCTTGTCTTACTGCTGTCACCTTGTCATAGAACTCCAGTAGGTTTGTGACACAGGCTTTCCCGTCCCTGAAACCGTGCTGATTGTCGTTAATAAGCTCATTCATTTCTAGGTGCTCCACCACTCTTCTGATAATCTCCTCCATGAATTTGCATACTATACATGTCAGTAACACTGGTCTGTAGTTTAATGCCTTGTGTCTGTTTCCTTTTTTAAAAACTGGGACTACATTTGCTGTCTTCCATACCCCAGGTAGTCGCCCTGTTTCGATAGATGTTTTGAAGATTGTTGTTAGTGGCACACATAGCGCCTCTGCTCCCTCTCTCAGGACCCATGGAGAGATGTCATCCGGCCACATCGCTGCATGTATATGTGCGTGCGTGTGTGTTAGTTACCATTTTGTCATAGGAATTGTCAATTAGACACTTGGCCTGTTTTGTGTGCGTGTGTGTGCGCGCGCGCGTGTGTGTGTGTGTGTGTGAGAGAGAGAGAGAGAGAGAGAGAGACATACTAGCATTATCAAAGGTAATTCGAACCACTAAGCCCTTGAAGTACAGGCAATCTGTAACGGAGAACCACTAAGGGCAATACTGAGGACAAGTCTTGCACTACTGACATACTGGAGTTATGAGAACGGGTGACAGAACTGTAAGACGTGCGCGTGTACAACATATTACTGATGAATGCAATCCTCTGCCTGTACGCGAGCATGCATATGGTCTTATGTCTGTATGCACGTACATTCACGTATATATTTGTACATGCGAGTTTTTTTTTTTGTGTGTGTGTGTGTGTGTGTGTGTGTGTGTGTGTGTGTGTGTGTGTGTGTGTGTGTGTGTGTGTGTGTGCGCGCACGGTCCTCTGTATAGTATATATATTTAATATAACATAAACGTAGATTAGCACATTTTCAAAGCAACTAATATAAACATACTGACTGATGAAGTAGCCAGGCTCAGGCTTGGTTACAAGTACTTTCTTTAACAGCATGTGCTTGACTGTCCAATTACTGAGGAATATAAAACAGAGTTCAGCAACCTTTGTGACGTATTAACGTATCATATTAGCGAAATTGATACCAAAATTTTTCAGCAACTATCCAATGCTAATGTGGAACAGATGAAACATACAGTGTAAATGGGTACTCCTGTTTATCCTTTTTTTTTTTTTTTTGGAACCTAGTTCCAGTCTTTTGTGGATCCATATGCTCTTGTGGTACCATCCACTGGACGAGATGCACAGTAAACTAAATGCTTCTGGAAAATAAATCTGTCTGTATACACGCGTGTATATTTGTGTGAATATACGTGAGTGTTAGTAGCCTTTTTTAACTTCATCTCATTTCAGAATCGCATAATAAGTGGGGTTAAAATAATATTCGCATGTACTAATCAAGTGATTATCTCGTTAATGCGTTTGTTAAGCCGGTATTATATCTGGGTATTACATTGGATAAGGTAAAACTGAGTTTTCAAAATTAGATTTCTATTTATTTTTATTTTGTTGCGTTGTAATTCATAATTTCACGTCAATGCTTCAGTTAATTTATTAGAAAGAGAAGCCATAAAAAAGAGCATTGTCAAAGGCCAACTGGCCATACTAGGAATCTTGAGCTCATATCAAAGCATTCCCATTCCTATAAACAGCTTGGGCTCACGCCAAACAATTCCCATTCCTACAGAATTATAAATTTAGTCATAATTTTTCAGGTTCAATATCTTCTTGCTCATACAGAACTAAGTTGGCAGTTTTATTCTGTTTTGATATTGACAATTAGGCCTAATACACTCCAATTAGCTATACAACCAAAAATTTCACAAAATCTTCAAGAAATTTTCGGAGTCAAATTCACTGGCACACAACTACAGGCCACTGACATGTATCTTCACTGAAGTTTTCATTTGGAGAGGCTGTTGGAGTGGTCAGACATGTAGCTACTAGAGTTTAACTTAGACAAAAGCAAGGTCATGGAAATGGGACAGAGTGAAAGAGGACCAGATAAGATGCATAAACCGGAAGGAAAGAAGTTACTTAAAAACATGTAAAGAGAAGAATCTGCAAGTAATTATCACATCATAAACATCTCCTTAGGTACATATATAAGCCAATACTATAGGTACATGCTAGCCAAGCGAATCCTTCAAGACGTAAAAAAGAATGTTAGGCCTATTCTAGAATTACAAATTATGTTAGGTCTATTTTAGAAAAAAACCCAGCACAGGAATTACTTGAGAGAAATCATGCTTACAAGCTGGAGAATATTCTGAGGTTTGTAGTTTGACTGGTTCCTGAACTAAGAGGATTCGAACACAAAGAGATTTAAAGAATTAAATCTAACAACCTTGGAGGAGAGAAGGATCAGAGCAGACATGATAACAACATACAGTATACTTAGAAATTTCGATGGAGCACACACAGACATACTGTTTGAAATGCGACGGAAAACAACGACGAGCAACGACAACGAAAAAAAAAAATAATTTTTGCACTTTGTTCAATCCAAATTCGAAAAATTCAGCAAACATGAGCGAGGCGTGAGCAGGTCGCAGTAAAAAAAAAAAAAAGGCTGGAAAAAATAATGTAAACAACACTACCTAAAACGTCGTTAGTCCCCTTTTAGAACATGGAGGTCACTGGCCTGGCCTCCCTGACCCTCCTAGTCACGCCTCCATTATAGCCAGGTAAAGTGACTTTGGCCCAGGTAAGTGGTCAGTTCAATCTGCAACTTCCTGCAAAACTCAGTTTGGTCACACGTAATCGTACGTCAGGCAGGAAAGACATGTTATCATACACCTGGCAATGGAAACACGTTATCGTACGTTTGGTAATGGAAACACGTTATCGTACGCCTGGTAATGGAAATCCATTTTCCTCCATATAGTAGAAAAAAGCACATTATCGTACGTCAGGCAACAGGGGTCCGTTACCGTATATCTGGCAAGGGAAGAACATCGTATGTATTATACAGAAGATGCGTCATCGTACATCTGGAAGGGCTGACATATTATCCAACTTGTAACAGGAAAATGCACGTTATTACACGTGTGGCAGGGAAGGCACGTTAAAGTGTGTTTGACAAAGGAATCCCGTTATCGTATGCCTGACAGAAATTTCACGATCTCGTGTGTCTGGAAGGGAAGACATTATTGTACATCTGGCAGAGGAAGCACATTATCGTACAAGTAACAGAGAAGGTGCGAGGCGGCAACGCTGCCAATGTCAACACATCATTGCTGGAACTCTGCCTGAGTCTATTAGCTGACATGGGCAAGTATGTTCTCTGAAAGTATGACACCGTAATTCCCTTAAGATTTAACAGTAAATTCTTGGAGATTTTATTATATTTTTTTTACCGTTAGTGTCGTAAGAATAAAATTACATTGAATATATGCTCACTTATTCAAAGAGGAAAAACAGAACTACTAAATGAAGAAATTCAAATTTAATATATTTCTATTATTTTTTAACACACCGACCAAGGTAGGGAATCCCGGAAAAAAAACACATTCACCATCATTCATTAAGTAGCTGTCTTGTCAGTGTACGCACACATTACTATTAAAATCACCTGAGTTTCAAAATCCTTACTCCTCCTCCTATTATTTTTTTATTTCATAATACCTAAGAAAAATATTAAGAGGAAAGCAACGCAAAATATTTTCAGAGGGAACTTGTATCTCCTGGAATCAAACTTATTAGCATTCTTGCAGCCAGCATTGTACTTGTTGTGTTTACGAAATTTTGAAAATTCGTAACCTAATAATTTAGAGAAAAAACTTGAGACGATGTTTCAGTCCGCGCTGGAGTCTTTTCAAGAGCTTCAGGTGTTGCAAAGTGTCACAGGGAAAAGTTACAGGAAAAATATGCCAGAGTAAAATAATAGCAATTTGGGAAAATTTAGGTCACTTAGGGTAGGTGTTTTCCTGTTACAGGAAATTTCGTCATTGCTGTGCTTTGGATTATTATTATTGTTACTATTATTATTACTATTGTTGCTATTATTTCTATTATTTTTTTAGAATTAGGTATAATCAATTATTGTTAGTTATTAATTTTTGCTAGTTTTTATTATTATAATTATTATTATTATTATTAGCACTTGATCCATAGAGATCATACAGCATCTGGGGAATGCAAGACAATCAGGGTTTCATCAGAGAAAGGGAAAAGTAGCTCCGGTTCCTTGCAACGAAAGCATACATTAGGCTCAAAACACCCCACTCCCTTCCTTAAAAGAGGAAATTTTTCAATATCATTCAAATCCTAAACGGGTCTAGAGTTCTAGTTATAATATCTAGAATATATTTAATGAGTCAATTGTCACCAAACAGACCGCCTAAGTTAACAGTGTTTACGACTATACCACTTAAATATTTTAAATGGTAAACGCACCCATGTAGCATCAATGCGCCAAATACTAATCACAACGCACTATTTAGTGCGTGTGCTAGTGCGTGTGTGCTGAGAACAGCTTCAACTGATGCTGAGGTGAAAATTTTATCCCACTCTTGGGAATAATTTAACTACACTGGTTTAATTAAGCCAGAGATTGCAGTACGCCTCTGTGTGTGTGTGTGTGTGTGTGTGTGTGTGTGTGTGTGTGTGTGTGTGTGTGTGTGTGTGTGTGTGTGTGTGTGTGTGTGTGTGTGTGTGTGCTCACCTAATTGTGGTTGCAGGAGTCGATTCATAGCTCCTGGCTATGTGTATGTTTCTGTGTGCGTCATGCACAAAGTTGTACTTACCGAGCTGTGTTTGACAGGGTCAATATTCCTCAAACAGCTGTTGCGGTTTATTCGATGCACAGTTTAGAAGGATGGCACACTAAGTCCTATTATAACTTTAGCAGTGCTCCGGTAGTGACTTGGAATATACCCGGCTCCAAACCCTTCATCTTGCTACAAGATTTCAATCGCACGTAATTCAGTGATAATATATTAGACCACTCCACGATCCTTACTATTATTTATATTTTATATTACATATATTATAATTTTATATTATTTATATTAATTCATTTTGAACAATAATGTCTGGCGGCTCTTATCATGCTTCTGAGGCTAATGCATATTCTACGGAATATACACAGTGAATTGGTATAAAATAACGTTGTAAAGTTATCCATTTAAAGGGGACTGGTTCCTCTTATTGTGCATTCATCAAGAAAATAAATCGTCCAAAACGGTTAGCGATGACTTATTCATTGATGTAATTGGCTACATGAGGAGGCTGCCGCAACAAGGAACCGTTAACGAGCAGTGCTATAAAGTGTAGTTTACCTGCAGTCGGCTTCAGGGGTCACCGCCCCCGGCGACCCTGGAGGAAGTAGTAAGTGATACAACCACTGGAGGAGTGGGAAGTGCTTCAAACACTGGAGGACTGTCTCTCTCTCTCTCTCTCTCTCTCTCTCACACACACACACACACACACATAGCTATGACTCGATCTCTGCAACCACAATTAGGTGAGCACGCACACACACACACACACATACACACACACACACACACACACACACACACACACACACACACACACACACACACACACCAGTGACGAGCGGGGTCCCACAGGGGTCAGTCTTGGGACCAGTGCTATTCTTGGTATATGTGAACGACATGACGGAAGGAATAGATTCAGAAGTGTCCCTGTTTGCAGATGACGTGAAGTTAATGAGGAGAATTAAATCAGACGCGGACCAGACAGGTCTACAAAGAGACTTGGGCAGGCTGGATGAGTGGTCCAGAAACTGGCTCCTAGAATTTAACTCCGCCAAATGCAAAGTCATGAAGATCTAGCCTAGGTGGCCAAAGGCTGCAAACCACACTCAAGGAGAAAGACCTAGGAGTGAGTATAATACCGAGTACATCGCCAGAAGCACACATTAACCAGATAACTGCTGCGGCATATGGGTGCCTGGCAAACCTGAGAATAGCGTTCCGGTACCTTAGTAAGGAATCCTTCAAGACTATACACTGTGTACGTCAGGCCCATACTGGAGTACGCAGCACCAGTTTGGAACCCACACCTAGTCCAACACGTCAAGAAATTAGAGAAAGTGCAAAGGTTTGCAACAAGGCTAGTTCCAGAGCTAAGGGGAATGTCCTATGAAGAAAGGTTAATGGAAATCGGTCTGACAACACTGGAGGACAGGAGGGTCAGGGGAGACATGATAACGACATACAAAATACTGAGTGGAATAGACAAGGTGGACAGAGACAGGATGTTCCAGAGATGGGACACAGAAACAAGGGGTCACAATTGGAAGCTGAAGACTCAGATGAGTCAAAGGGATGTTAGGAAGTATTTCTTCAGTCATAGAGTAGTTAGGAAGTGGAATAGTCTGGCAAGCGATGTAGTGGAGGCAGGAATTATACATAGTTTTAAGACGAGGTATGATAAAGTTCAAGGAGCAGGGGGAGAGAGGACCTAGTAGCGGTCGGTGAAGAGGCGGGACCAGAAGCTGAGTCTCGACCCCCGCAACCACAATTAGGTGAGTACAATTAGGTGAGTACACACACACACACACACACACACACACACACACACACACACACACACGTACATGTATATAATCCACCGTAAATCTCACAAATGACAAAATACAAACGTTCGTATGAAGATCTCATTGCTCTCTCACACAAGTATATAATCTCATTTGAAACAATGACTTTTTCTCCCCAAAACTATTATCCCTTAAAAGTGCAGTGAGTGGATTTGTTAATGCTTTTGGCACGAGATAAATGCATCAACGCCCATAAACATGGTTGTTACGAACAGTAATTACCTCATTTTTCTTGTTCTTTGTTGTGCTAATTTGGAAACATTTTCCGGGCTGGCGTTTGTTGCTTCTGACGCTGCCTCGCACGGAACCCAGTGGTCGAGGTATGGGGTTTTAACAACAACAACAAAAACAAACTTTGGTACACTAACAGTGTGCAGCTACTCTACTTGACGTTTACATAGTGTAAAGAAAAGCTAACCATGTTTCCTAGTCATACTCCACCACAGAGGATTTGTTTCTTACATCAGGTGAGGAAATCTCTCTGCCCGAGCTGGGAGGCGTCATTAGAACAATGAGGATATCGTCCACCATTTCGCTAAACAATGAGACAGAGTGGGAAAAGGTGAGACAGCGGGTTAAGTATGAGTGTGAAGGTTTCAACAACCCTATCAGATCCTCAAAGAGTATTTGATAAGGACTCCTTCTTATGGAAATGAAAAGATAGAAGAATCAATGATAACACAATAAGATAATTTTTTTATTAATATGTAGAACTAGAATAGAATATAAAACACTTAAACGTGAAATTAATCCTACTTGAAGGAGAGTGAGAAGAAAGGAAGGAAGTTGAAAGCGAGAGAGACGAAGAAAGATTGACCGAGCGGGCAGGCGTGTGGAAGGGTGAAGGGAGGGAAGGAACAAGCAAGAATGACGAAGAAGGATGAATTAGAGAGAGAAAGTCTTGTATACCAGCAGATGACCGCTGGTATACATGACTGACCGCTCTCAGAGCAGTAGAAAGAAAAAAACAGAGATACGAAAGTATACACGATAAAATAAAACTATCAAGGAGTAATACACAGAAAAACATACATATAAATACATACAAATAGCGTCAAATAAAAATCCGAAAAAAAAACAAGAGAGATTTACAGGACGCCCAAAAAATACCCATTATGGGCAACAACGGAAATACACTAATCCAGGCTAAAAAAAAAAAGTTATTTTTTTTTATTCACGTTGAAAAAAATGGCTTTACACTCACACACATTAATTGTCAAATGCTTTGATGTGATAGTTAGGTTACCTAAGTTAGACAAATGTCGTTAATTCTATTCAGTTGTTTAGAAGCGAGAATGTGAGAGATAATTAGCAAATGAGAAAGACAATGAGATAAATAATGCTAAAGAAAGAAAAAAGAACTAGAGAAAAATAAAAGAGGGCATAAAATGTCAAGTTACATTTGCAACATAGAAAACACAAATGAGGAAGGACTCAGGAGACAAGGCTGCTGTCACGGGAATTGTGCTCAAAATTAATACAGGATTTTGAGCGACCAGCAAGGAAACTGATTTGATTTGCCTTTGTATTTTGATTTCGGTTTCATTAAGGTTTTATAAAACATAGATTTTATGGGTAGAATATTATGATGTTGCAATAATAATAAAAATATAATAATAATAAATAATAATAATAATAATAATAATAATAATAAATTAATAATAATAAATAATAATAACAATAATAATAACAAAAATAATAACAATAACAGTAGAAAATTGATAATAAATTAATAATAATCATAATAATAATAATAATAACAGTAGTAAATTAATAATAAATTAATAATAAAAATAATAATAATAATAATAATAATAATAATAATAATAATAATAATAATAATAATAATATTAACAACAATAACAGTAGTAAATTAATAATAAATTAATAATAATAATAATAATAATAATAATAATAATAATAATTTAAATCGCCAATACCATCCATGTCATCATCTATGATATTCCATTAGTTTCGTCTGTCACCCCACTCTCCCCTTCCATTATTTTCCCTCCTTCCCTCATCCCTCTCTCTCTCCCTCCCTCCTAAACCCCTTCTTCCTCTATATCACTGTATTCAGAATCATGCCCAACAAATCTTGCAGTGTGTTAATGTGGTTCCCGCTGTTGACATGACGGCCTTAAATTTGCATACTTAATTGGTATTGTGGTTTCGAGTTCACGGTTCAACTTGTTTATTATGAGACATATTTAGCATAATTAATAAAAACGCTATTGTCCTCGGAGCTCTGACTTGAATATTGCACTTCTGAAACTTTTTTTTTCTGGTGACAGCTGATGAAGATTTTTTTACTATTATCATCATAATAATCTTTATTATTATCATCATTCTATATTTTCATCAAAAACCCGCAGTTACGAGGGGAACCTTATGACGACGTTTCGGTCGGCCTTGAACCATCGTCAGGTTGAATCGTAATCACTTGGTTTCCATCCCAATTGTTGCACCCACGGTATTCTGAATTTCAGTTCATTTTCCTATTATAATTATTTTTATGATTCACAATTGCTTACATATATTTTGAAGGTGGTAATGTATGCTTGGTGGTATTATTGATTAATGGCATGGAATACCGATAAGCTAATGGATAAGACATATGTTAGATATGTGTCTCGTTCATTGTGTTTTATGGGGTGTTTGTGGGGGAGATATGATCTTGTGGAAATAGTAATTGTGTTAACAAGTCGTATAAGATTTGATTTACTACTACTACTACTACTACTACTACTACTACTACTATCACATGTAACTGCTGCCACTATCAACTATTCCCTACCGTTGTTCACCCACTATCCACTTACTACCACTATCTACTACCATTATTCACTTCAACTATTCGTTACCACTATGAATTACCACTATTATTTGCAAGCATGCAACTGAACTTTAATAACCCCACTAACAGTTATAACATCTAATATTACTATATACATGCAGATATTCCTTTCGATGTATATACACAAGAGGTTTGCATTTGTGTATATACATCGTTGGTTATACAAAGAATTACGTATCTTTAGCTGTACATTCATCTTGAGTGCAAAACTGTATGGGACCTAAATGTGCCCTATGACAATCTGATGTCTCGTTTCTCACGGAGGAGAAACGAGACATCAGACTGTCATATGACATCAAGCCGTGTGCAGCAAGAACGATGACAAGGTTCGAAACGTGTGAAGCAGGATGAAGGTATTCAATCTTGTCTGGATATTGGTTCATGAACTCAGGCTCAAAGGTGCTCTAAACTGGAGATTAATATCTCAAGAATATCTAAGGGAGATGTGTGTATCTCTCAGTGTATATACATCATGAGGTATTTCTCAGTGTATATATACAGAGAAGTGCGCTTCTCTGTGTATATATACGCTGAGAGTTTATTTTAATCCCGATTATAGCGATAAAACATCCTCGATTGGTGGTGGACGAGTTATGTGCATACTTCATGACCCTCGTGTAGTCGATTGGTTTTAATTTAATTACCCAACCAATCCCTCATGCAACAACAAAACTGACAGAAGAGGTGCCATGGGTGTCACAAAGCCCCTGGGAAATGAGAGATAATCAGGTTTGATCTAAGAGAAGGGGTAGCTTCATTTCATTGGATCAAAAGCCTTCATCGATCGTTCTCCAGGGGTGTTTTTTGCGAATTTACTATTACACACACACACACATACCTCAACTAGGTGAGTACACACACACACACACACAACTACAAAGGGATCTGGACAGGCTGCAGACCTGGTCCAGCAATTGACTCCTGGAGTTCAATCCCACCAAGTGCAA
>NC_091348.1:16815692-16825692 GCF_038502225.1 Cherax quadricarinatus
CTACTGTCATTCTTCTCTTCTGTTCTTGCATTAAATTATATTCTCGTATTATATGTGATAATATATTTATTTGTGTTAATCTATGATATAGTTATTTAAAATCGACAATTGGCGTTAACATAACGAAACCAAATGTATTATAACATACTAAGTTGCATTTGAAGAAAAAACGGTTTATGCATCTAAAGTAAAAAAAAAATAGCTTTAAAACAGGATGAGCCGATATTTGAAACCTAAGAAAGTAACTTGGTATCCCTGGTAAACGAAGGTTCTGAATCAACAGGCCACACCGGATGAGAAGATTTAGTAACGCTGCTGCTAATGCCAGTGGATGACTGGCGGCAGCAGCAGCAGGCTAGTGAATCAGACACTCAACATAGAAGTTCTGAATCAGACACTCAACAAGGAAGTCTTGAATCAAACATTCAACAAGGAAGTTCTGAATCAGACACCAGGAAGGCAAAGAGGATTCAATTACCCTTAAAACGTCTAACATGAATGCCAGAGGTATACTAAAAGAAATGTTTACGTTGTTTATATTAATATTAGTTCATAGTCTGTATTAAACACAGTAAAGTATGTATATTATTGGGAGTGCTTGAAGTTCTCCTTAGAACGTAGGCGAAAAAAACATAGGATAAACTATACCTGTAAGATTCTGGAGGGATTGGTCCCAAACCTGGACTTCGAAATCACTACATATGAACAAAAGAGGCTTGGTAGACTGTGCAAGATACCTCCGATGAAAAGAAGGGGAACGACGAAAGAGAATGCAGTAAATGAAAAGTGACCACGACTTAACACTCTCCCTTCACGCATTAGGGAGATTAACAACAGGCCCTTGGCTGTCTTGAAGAGTGAATTCGACAAATTTCGTATGTCATTTCCACATTAGCTGTTCTGTGGTGCATTCGTTGGGCTGCGGGAACCAACAGCCTGATCATTCAGGTCATCAGCCAGGAAGCCTGGTCTGGGACCGGGCCGCGGGGACGGTGACTTCTGGAAGCAACTACAGGTAATACAGGTACAGCTGCATCACAAATGCTAGTCATGAAAAATAAATTTACATTAAAATAAAGCAGAAACTAATAAAATTTCTGTATATGTCGCTTCACTTTGCTGAAGAGGTTTCAGTATGAGGCCATCCCAAAGACGGTAGCGCAAGAGTACATGGATACACAAACGGCCAAGGAACTAGGCCCTAAAAGAGTTAACAGGAGTACATCGGGATCTACATCTACAGTTGGTTTATCTGTTGCAAGCAAATTTAGGAAATTTACTTAATATGTTATCACACTGACTATCTATATCCCATAATAAATGGTCAGTAAAGCAGTGTTCCAAATAGTGACCACAGGGTACATTGTATTGTATTGTGCTTCGCGAAGCTCTAAAACCTAGTCAGCCATTCAACACCCGCTACACAACATTACAATTTTCTGATCCCTTCAAGAGTAGTACCTCAATGTCGGTGATGTCCTTTATATCCAAGGAAATGGATCTGACGTCCTTTTTTAAAGATCGACCTTAATTACTTCATATTCACCAACCGGTATATGACCCCTTAGGGTTTAGCTGTTCCGATGATAAAAAAAAATGTTACTGGTATATTTTTCAACAAAGAGAAGACAAATATTACGATATTCACGTTGGTTGTGTTGGTGTCAAAAATGTGGCCAGAACCGTGGAAACTGTCGGAAAACTTGGAATTCTCCTTCATAATGCAGACACGGGGCTTGTCTCCGTCGAAAGTGAGAAGCATACATGTACAGTATTTATCGAAAAAAATCTATGAAATTTTACTAGTATATCAAACATTAATATGAAATTAACTGCATTTATTTTCGACTTTTTATATTTTTTTTAGATTTTCATAATGATTTTCATTATAAAAATGTTTATTTAATACTTAAAAAGAACGAACAAGAAATTTACCTTCTATATTAAGTTTCATTAATAAGGAATTCTCTTGTTATTTTACAACTTTACTCTAGTATTATGTTGAACATTCCCAAAATGTTTTAAACGTTGACTCTACTAGGTAGTGCTTCTTTGTTTTTAGGTCGACTTAAAGCGTAGTTTCGGTAAGCAAGTTATGTTTAACCGGTTATTGGTCATTACCTGACTCGTGCGGTTGTGCTCCGTCAAAAAATGCGTGTCTTGATAGTAGCAGAGGGAACAGAATGCGGGAAATAAGCGTGTGCAACCATAAAGTGCATATACTCCTTTGAACAAACAAAAAAGGAATATCAGTGAACACTAAATAGGAAAATGTGGATTATAGTGTCACATGGAGAGTGCCGGTGGAGGAACGGTTACTGTGGGAAATAGACCTGACCAGCACTAGTGATTTATTGCCGGATGTCCACACAAGTGGAAATAAACAAATATTGATCTATCTATAAGTAATATAGTGAGTGACAAGGATATATATGTGCAGTGACATGGGGAACTAAATTGTAGATAAGAGTAATCTTAATTATCCCCCAGTATAGCGTACAATATATAGTGTAGATATGGGAATATCTTACAAGCGACTGGCACTAGCGAACTATTGCCAGAGGTCCAGTGAAGTGTTAATAACGGATGAGTAATTACTATAGTCATAAGAGATAAAACGAGTGGTGGTAGCATTGAGGTGCGGGGAATCACAGCATACATAAATTGAGCATACAACCGTTACCTCTACTAAACAGGAAATAAACTTTTCCATAGAAATATAGGGAAAAGTTAGCATAGGCCTAGCTGCTGTGTAAATAATAAAACAATGATCCCAGTATAGCGCAGTGAAAAGTGTATTTTGAAAGAATACAGTGTATATCCTTGAGATAAACAGCGTACAGCACTACATAAAAGTAAATTAAATAATAATAATAGTAATAATAAAAATAATAGTGAAGTGTGGCAGTGTGGGTAAGTCCTGCCACACTTCACTATTATTTGCACTGGATGGATGCACTGGAAGAAAATCAGAATGCAGACGTAATATACACAGACTTTGCAAAAGCATTTGACAAATGCGATCATGGCGTAATAGCCCATAAAATACGTGTTAAGGGAATAACTGGGAAAGTGGGGAGATGGATCTTCAACTTCCTAACAAATCGAACACAAAGAGTAGTGGTCAACAGAGTTAAATCGGAGGCTGCCATAGTGAAGAGCTCTGTTCCACAAGGCACAGTACTCGCCCCCATCTTATTCCTCATCCTCATATCAGACATAGACAGAGATATACATCACTGCACCGTATCATCCTTTGCGGATGATACTAGGATCTGCATGAGGCTGTCATCTGCTGAGGACGCGGTTAACCTCCAAGAAGATATAAACCCCCAAGAAGATATAAACAAAGTTTTCCAGTGGGCAACGGTAAACAACATGATGTTCAATGAGGACAAATTCCAACTACTCCGTTATGGAAAACTGGAGGAGATAATAACTAGAACAGAGTATACTACAGACTCTGGCCATACAATAGAGCGGAAAAATAATGTAAGGGACCTGGGAGTAGTAATGTCTGAGGATCTCACTTTCAAGGATCACAACAGTGCCACGATCGCACGTGCAAAGAAAATGATAGGATGGATAATGAGAACGTTCAAAACGAGAGATGCCAAGCCAATGATGATCCTTTTCAAATCACTTGTCCTCTCTAGGCTGGAGTAGTGCTGTACATTAACATCTCCATTCAAAGCAGGTGAAGTCGCAGATCTAGAGAGTGTACATAGATCCTTTACTGCACGTATAAGTTCTGTCAAACACTTTAACTACTGGGAAGGCTTGGAAGCACTTGACTTGTACTCGTTGGAACGCAGGAGGGAGAGATATATCATAATCTACACTTGGAAAATCTTGGAAGGAATGGTCCCAAATCTGCACACAGAAATCACTCCCTACGAAAGTAAAAGACTGGGCAGACGATGCAAAATGCCCCCAATAAAAAGTATGGGCGTCATTGGTACATTAAGGGAAAACAGCATAAGTGTCCGGGGCCCAAGACTGTTCAGCAGCCTCCCATCAACCATTAGGGGAATTGCTAATAAACCCCTGGCTGCCTTCAAGAGAGAACTGGACAGATACCTAAAGTCAGTGCCAGATCAGCCGGGCTGTGGCTCGTACGTTGGACTGCGTGCGGGCAGCAGTAACAGCCTAGTTGATCAGGCCCTGATCCATCGGGAGGCCTGGTCATGGACCGGGCCGCGGGGGCGTTGATCCCCGGAATAACCTCCAGGTAACCTCCAGGTAACTAGGACTCATATCTGTGTCGAGAGACACTGGTCCTGTTTCCTAACGAATAAACCTCATCATTACGAATCGGCTAAACTTACACTAACCAGGACTCGTACTGAAAATACTGTGTGCAGTGAACTTAATGTTCGATAGTTATATTTCGAGGAAAGAATTATTTGGAAATGGCAAGTATTTTTGTTAGTTTAGTCAAGGAGATGGAAAAAAATTTCATATGTTGAAAATTACACCAAAAAGATCGTTTAATTCATCGCTCTCTTGTCCAACATACGATTTTTGGAAATTTCTTAACATTAAATATGGTAAATAATTATAGATAGATGTATTGAATCTCCATTACATACCCACACAACCTCATCCTCTCTCTCTCAAACACACACACACACACGTGAGTAAACCTGTACACCTACAACTCCACATATAAACAAATATGCCCATTCCTAGTCGACTAGACCCCACACTCCCACACGCCCACACCCACAATGGAATGGGGAGTTGTGAAGCCACACCAACACCACTCTTAATCTCCCTCACCTCCGACCATCCTTGAAGAAAAATACCTCGTAACCTGATAACAAACTTTCCTTCCTCATTTGTTTTGGCAAGTCCTGTACGAGCTGACAAGCAGGTGGGCGGGCGGTAAGGCTGGCAAGTGGGCGGGCGGCAGGGGTGGAGGGTGGGCAGGCGGTGGAACGAGTGGGCGGATAGGCGGGCGGACAAACGAGAGAGCAGGTTGGTGAAAAGTGCGTTCAAGAAGGGCGTGAAGGTGGTATCAGGTAAAAGGGAAGACTAGAAGCAACTTTTGTGTCCTCCCATCATAACTCCTGGCTCTGTTCCGCTGGCAAATGACCCGTTTTTCTCTCCGTCAGAAAGGAGGAGGACGACGACGACGATGATGACGAGAAGTAGGAAAAGAAGGAGAAGTAGAAGGAGGAAGAGGAGAAGTAGGAAGAGGAGGAGGAGGAGGAGGAGGAGGAGGAGGAGGAGGAGGAGGAGGAGGAGGAGGAGTAGGAGGAGGAGGAGTAGGAGGAGGAGGAGGAGGAGGAGTAGGAGGAGGAGGAGTAGGAGAAGGAGGAGAAGTAGGAGGAGCAAGAGGAGTAGGAGGAAAAGTAGTAGCAGGAGTAGGAGAATTAGCAGGAGGAGGAGGAGCAGGAGCAGGATGAGATGAAGCAGATGAAAATGAACTAGGAAAATTAAGATTAGTAAAATGGTGAAGATACGGTTGAGAGAGAAAGGTGAATGCAGAAATTAACAAATGCCTAAGAGGCGGAATATAACTAGTAAAAGTTTTATAAATATACATGCAAATTCTGGTTGAAATTTCAGTTGCATTTTTTTGGTCGAGACAGTCACATTTTTATCTTAAATACTTTAGATGATCGAAACTTGGTCTGATACTTTTTTCTTATTAAAGATCAGTTGCGAATTTCTACAGCCGCAATACTGCAGTTTTTATTCTCCAACAGCTTGGCAGACCAGACACCTGGTTGCGATGAACTTATGGAGAATCAAGCCTCTCCCCCCCTATTCCTCCGTTAAATAACTCACACGGATTTAGCGCTTCACGAAATACACTTCATCTCTCGTGAGCTTGACAGGGACAGAGATTATGAGGAGGTAAGCTTTACCTCTCCCTCACAGCGGCAATCTCAGCACAATTATTTACAAATATCTTTAGAAGCTGATTTCCTGCAAAGTCCTGAGGAAGAACTTTAATCTCACTTTTCTCATCCTGTCCTGGTTTTCCTCCTTTTTCTTTCATGGGTTCTCCTCACTTACTGCACGCACTTTCGACTACATTGCTTCTCGCCTTTCCCTGTGCATTTACCTCTTTACCTCTATTCTTCTTGCAATTTTTTTGCTCTTCCTAACACTTTCTGATGTTGCCACTTTACTTTTTCTTTCTCGTTTTTTCCTTTACCACTTCCATCTTCCTACCAGTTTCCTCTTTTCAGATTAAATTAGTTTACTCGTCTTTCTCACTTCTACTTATCAGTTTCTCTGTTATGTACCTCTTTCTCTTTCTCTTATCTTACCTTTTCTTGGTTGTTTTTCTTACCATTTTCTGTTTATTTACATCTTTTCCTGTTCTTCGTATCGCTTTCCATCATTCTTACCACAGTTGCTGTGTGACTTACATCTTCAAAGGGAACTAATAAGAACCTCGGAGATAAACATCACTCACTTATCTTTCTCTGCTTCACCAGCCTTCTTCGCTTGTTCCATCCTTTTTCCCATCTCCACCGTTTCTCTATCGTACTTTCTCCATCTCCGCTTCTTCACCCCGTCCTCCACTTTACCTCTAAAGCCAACAGACCGCCTCATTCATCCTACTGCTCTCACCAATCCACATTTTCCCGTGAAAGTTTCCCCTTTCCTTAATCTTATCTTTTCCCTCAGAGGTCAAGAGGCTTTCTTTTAGCCTTCCTCTTTCTCTTCCCTTGAAGAGCCTTGTGTGAGCCATCCGCTTGTCTTTCCCAACAGCCAAGACAATCTTCCCAGGGCCCCCCCCCTGCCTCTATTCCCTTCGTTTAACCTTTTATGTTGCAGATGACATAAGATGTAAAACAAGCTTTTATTAGGACAATGTTTCGCTCTACCCAGAGCGAAATGTGGCGTAAAATTGAATGTCTTCTCTGCAATTAGTGAATATGCGACAAATTTGTCGACAATACATGACATTCCACTTTAGGTTCATGCAGAGGTTACAGTTAATATCCGAATATAATTCCTGTAACATCTATTACCTTGATACAGCTCTACACAGAGCAAAACGTTATCCTAATGAAAATTTGTTTTGTAACTCTTCCTTATCTTCAGACTTGTCAGTAACATTCAGATTCATCCAGCTCCTCTAACCATTCCTTCTATAGTACCGCAAAACCTTGTTTTGCTTTCCGAAAAACCTTCGAGTTTTTCCTTCACTGCTAATTCTTCAAGACCCGTTTTCTCAGGCTTTGCCTGTTTTGTCAATTCGAAAATATTTTTTAAATCCCTTGCAAGACGCACGGGTATGTCTCTAGAGATTTATAATAAGTTACTACGCTAGGCTTTGTTGGACTGTTTAAAGATATTTATAGCAGACCAAACATTTGCCTAGGAGTGGAAAGAGAAAGCAGAGGACTTAATTAAGGTCCACACCGAGGCTATCTGCCGAGAAGAACTATGTACTTCTGTCTAGATTAAAGACTATCGTTTATTATTTAGGTGTTAGAGTCATGGAGAGAAAAGCTGAAGGTTCTCTTTATTGGGCTACCTTTCGCTCGAAGGAGAGTATTTTTAAATCATGGCTGGAAAAAGTTCACTTTTAGCGAAGTGGTGTCTAATAAAGAATTGCAGTTCTGCTAGTGTATGTGTATTATCTTACTTTTCCTTGGTACCCTGGGTTATTAATCCTACAAAATTACTAATCCGAATACAGTTTTTTCTTCTGTAGTTACCTTCTACCATTTATTCCATTTATCCTCATGTTTCAGCATATCCTTTATTCTTCCTCTCCACATTCTCTCACTCTTCTTCCTTACACCTATCTTCCACTCCCTTCCTCTTTCACCGCTTCCAAATTATCATAATTTAACCATCAATGAAGTCTGGGTTATGCTTGGTCAAATCTACTTGGTGAACTTCCTGTGTGCCAATAACACCAGTGTACCCCTCAAGATATGGAAAAAAAATTGCATGTTATGTACACAATCTCAATTGTTACGACTCCGTAACACAATAAAAACCTATTTGTCTTTCCCTCCTTCGTTCCATGCTTTCCCTACATGCCCAAGTTACGTTTGCCTCTGTTTAGGTTATCATTAACTTATAACCCTCCTTATCCTTTCCCCATCACTTCCTTATTCTTCCCTCAATACCCTTTATCCTCTCACATGAATTACGTGACGATATTCTCATTGCCCTACTGGTCTACCAGCTTAGGTTGACAAATATCAATACTTTGTATGAGCTTCATCTTATGTGATGGAATAGGACGGGGAAACGGACAGCTATATTCATCCGCTGTGTAACTATCATATAGCAGCCCGTTCTTTTGACCACAGATATCAAGGCACTGTTGTAAAAACAGTCAAATAGGCGATTGTTGACGGCGCCTTGAACAGTTGAAACATGGCTGT
The DNA here is from genome assembly GCF_038502225.1 of Cherax quadricarinatus. Taxonomy (NCBI): domain Eukaryota; kingdom Metazoa; phylum Arthropoda; class Malacostraca; order Decapoda; family Parastacidae; genus Cherax; species Cherax quadricarinatus. The sequence goes on from NC_091348.1 coordinate 16,824,062, forward strand.
TTTATTTTGTAGCCGCGAGCAGTGGGTCTCCATATTCTGGTGTTTATAGTTTTTTTCTAGTCTAACCTAACTTAGATGTGCTGTAAACCGTATGTGAAGATAGAATACGATTGCAGCACACTGGTGATGTATCAGATTTTGGTAAAGTTAAAAAACAAAAGTCTCAGAGGCTACTACCTCCCTCTCCCCAACTTCTTCAATCTTTACCCTCTCCTCCCTGTAATTTATTACTTATGTCCCCTACCATACCTCCTCTCCCTTCCCGACGTCTCTTAGTTCCAGTTCAACACGCACTTGGGTAATGTGTCATGTTTCTAGTATTAACATGATAATGGTCGTCTGGATTTTGCTACTGTTGACTCAAAGAGGAAGAGTGTTGAACGACCGGGGTGCCAGAAGAATCTTTAAGAGTGATGGTGCTCATCTCTCTCTCATTCTCTCCTTCACTCCCTCTCCTACTCCTTTGGTCACAAACTTTGGAGCCCGGTCCCTGGACCCATTGTGTACCTCTGTAATCTGTAAATACCTTTGTAACTTGTCATGATTGTGACTAGACCTACCTGGAGTTCATTACCTTTGTAAATTGTGAGTTCATTACCTTTGTAAATTGTGAATTCATTACCTCTGTAACTTGCTCAGCTATCAAAACTTTGAGGGACCTGGGAGTAGTAATGTCTAAGGATCTCACTTTCAAGGATCACAACAGTGCCACGATCGCACGTGCAAAGAAAATGATAGGATGGATAATGAGAACTTTCAAAACGAGAGATGCCAAGCCCATGATGATCCTTTTCAAATCACTTGTTCTCTCTAGGCTGGAATACTGCTGTACATTAACATCTCCATACAAAGCAGGTGAAATCGCAGATCTAGAGAGTGTACAGAGATCCTTTACTGCACGTATAAGTTCTGTCAAGCACCTTAACTACTGGGAACGCTTGGAAGCACTTGACTTGTACTCGTTGGAACGCAGGAGGGAGAGATATATCATAATCTACACTTGGAAAATCTTGGAAGGAATGGTCCCAAATCTGCACACAGAAATCACTCCCTACGAAAGTAAAAGACTGGGCAGGCGATGCAAAATGCCCCCAATAAAAAGTAGGGGCGCCATTGGTACACTAAGAGAAAACACCATAAGTATCCGGGGCCCAAAACTGTTCAACAGCCTCCCATCAAGCATTAGGGGAATTGCCAATAAACCCCTGGCTGCCTTCAAGAGAGAGCTGGACAGATACCTAAAGTCAGTGCCGGATCAGCCGGGCTGTGGCTCGTACGTTGGACTGCGTGCGGCCAGCAGTAACAGCCTAGTTGATCAGGCCCTGATCCATCGGGAGGCCTGGTCATGGACCGGGCCGCGGGGGCGTTGATCCCCGGAATAACCTCCAGGTAACCTCCAGGTAACCAGTCCCTGGACCCATTATGTACCTCTGTAATCTTTTGACTACCGCCCACTGGATGGGTATGGGGTGCATAATAAACATATTAAACTAACTTTGGTCACTTTCCCACTCTCACTATTTCTCAGTCACTACTCTTCATTCATACACTCTCTTTTTAATATCACTTGTGTCTCCTTCTTTCTCCTACTATCTCACTACCCACTCTTCCTCGCTCTCTCACTCTCTTAA
>NC_091348.1:16830692-16875692 GCF_038502225.1 Cherax quadricarinatus
CTTCAGTAGTGAAATGGTACAGACGATAAGGAAGAGGAATTTGGGTATCCCAAGGACTGGTTCAAGTGAGGCTCATCCGGTGAGATTCATTTCGACCTATTCCTTTTGATGATGGTAAAAGATTCTCAATCCAAGCAATAGCAATCGGCCAAAACAGCATGGGTTCGATTCCTTGACTAGTCGCAGTGTTGTTATTGATCAGTACCACTCGTTCGTGGGCACAATAAATATATATATATATATATATATATATATATATATATATATATATATATATATATATATATATATATATATATATATATATATATAACATAGGGTTGTACCGCCTCTATAACTGGACTTGGGATCCTCATCCTCAGAGAAGACAATAAACGTACCTCATGGAAAACTCAAGGTTCTCCCCGGAGCTGTTTGAATATTTCCTTCTCCTACCACCCCCTATATTTTATATTTTATGGGAAAATTAATTAATAGATAAAATACATTTACAGGAAACACAAACATGTATACAATGGTACAATATGTTAAAGATTATGGATTTTCTCCAGCTCCTCCGAAGTCGGACGCGAGCCAATTATGCAGCAAGCATTTCCCCTCTGGATGGCCACGCTGAGGTGCTGGAACATGAAAGTGGCTGCCCTTGGGTCCCTGGTGGTGTCGATGAGTCTGGAACTCAATTCTTTAAGGAAACTTGTGGTATTTTTTCCCATGATCCCAAGGTCTCTGATCCCACCGGGACAAATTGATACTGTTGGCGTATGTCCCTGTACTTGCTGATCTTGTACTCCTCCCTGTGGTCGGCAGCTCCTCCCTGTCGCCCGACACTGTGACGGATATAGGTGTCAGCCAGTGTGGAGACACAGGTATAGTCCCATACTAAGAGCTTGCCATTCTTCCAAGGATAGATGGTGATCCAGCCGGGGCAGTTTGCTGAGTTGTGGGTATTGTTGGCTGCTAGTGATCGGGGCTCCCTCTCGGCTGGGCATCCAGCGGTAGCAAGGGTTCTCTTTATGATGTCGTTGACCTCATTGTGTCTTGCATGCCAGCCCTTGGTTTTGGAACAGTTAAGACCATGTAGACCATATTGGTCGGCTTGCACTTCGCTGCAAATACACGTATATTCCGTGTGAATTGGGGCAGCAAGGCGCAGAGCCACTGCAATACGGAGTCTTAGGGTCGAGGCGCATTCCCACTGCCGATATGGGAACTGTTTGGAGGTAGTCCCCAGAGTGAGGTGCATTTACAGCCTGGAGACGGGCAGTCTCCCTGTCTGATGTTACAGCCCTGAGCATATTGGCAAGCACCTTTTCAGCGATCGGGCCATCCCAGCTTGACAGCGAAGTATGTGAGGAGTTCAACATGAGATTCAAAGAAGTGTTCACAGAGGAGAAAGAAGGGACTACAAAAACTCTGAGAGGTGGGGTACACCATCAAGTGTTGGACACAACACATACAACCGAGGAAGAAGTTTAGAGGCTGTTAAGCGAGCTAGATACCTCAAAGGCGATGGGGCCCGATAACGTCTCTCCATGGGTCCCTAACAACAATCTTCAACACATCTATCGAAACAGGGCGACTATCTGAGATATGGAAGACAGCAAATGTAGTCCCAATTTTAAAAAAAGGGAGATAGACACGAAGCATTAAACTACAGACCAGTGTCACTGACGTGTATAGTATGCAATCATGGAGAAGACTATCAGGGGAAGAGTGGTGGAGCACCTAGAAAGGAATGAGCTTATCAACGACAGCCAGCATGGTTTCAGGGACGGGAAATCCTGAGTCACAAACCTACTGGAGTTCTATGGCAGGGTGACAGCAGTAAGACAAGAGAGAGAGGGGTGGGTAGATTGCATTTTCTTAGACTGTAAGAAGGCGTCTGAGACAGTTCCACACAAGAGATTAGTGCAAAAGCTGGAGGATCAGGCAGGGATAACAGGGAAGGCACTGCAATGGATCAGAGAATACCTGTCAGGAAGACAACGGCGAGTTATGGTATGTGGCGAGGTGTCAGAGTGGGCGTCTGTGAAGAGCGGAGTTCCACAGGGGTCAGTCCTAGGACCGGTGCTGTTTCTGGTATTTGTGAACGTCATGACGGAAGGAATAGACTCCGAAGTGTCCTTGTTTGCAGAGGAAGTGAAATTGATAAGAAGAATCCAATCGGATGAGAACCAGGCAGAACTACAAAGGGATCTGGACAGGCTGCAGGCCTGTCTGCTTGGCTCCTTGAGTTCTACCTCACCAAGTCATGAAGATTGAGGAAGGGCAAAGAACACCGCAGACGGAGTACATGCTAGGGGACCAGACACACCTCACTCAACGAAAAGAATCTTGGGGTGAGTATAACACAGGGTACATCTGAGGCGCACATCAACCAAATAACTGCTGTAGCATATGGGCGCCTAGCAAACCTAAGAACAGCATTCCGATATCTTATTGAGGAATCGTTTAGGACCCTGTACACTGTGTACGTTAGGCACATATTGGAGTATGCAGCACCAGTTTGGAACCCACACCTAGCCAAGCACGTAAGGAAACTAGAGAAAATGCAAAGGTTTGTAACAAGACTTGTCCCGGAGCTAAGGGGCATGTCTTACGAGAGAGGTTAAGGGAAATCGACCTGGCAACACTGGAGGACAGGAGAGATAGGGAGGATATGATAACGACATATAAAATACTGAGAGGAATCGACAAGGTGGACAGAGATAGGCTGTTCCAGAGATGGGACACAGCAACAAGGGGTCACAACTGGAAGTTGACGGCTCAGTTGAATCACAGGGATGTTTGGAAATATTTCTTTAGCCACAGAGCTGTCATGAAGTGGAATAGTCTGGGAAGTGATGTAGTGGGGGCAGGATCCATGCACAGCTTTAAGAAGAGGTATGATAAAGATAATGGTGCAGGGAGAGTGACCTAGTAGCGGCCAATGAAGAGGCGGGGCCAGGAGCTGTAACTCGACCCCTGCAACCACAACTAGGTAAGTACTGATTCCATCGCTTACTTGTGTTAGTGTGACTTGTAAATGGTTCAAGTCGGACCGAAACGTCGTCATAAGCTTCTCTCTCCTATGTGCGGGTTATCTGTGTAATGAAGTTTGATAGGTGGAAGACAGTTCCAATTACTTGGATGAAGATCTCTTCATCAACATCAAGGGGCCCCCTCCAGCCATTACCCCAGAGAGGAGCAACACACACCAGTTATCTTGGCTAGAAAATAAATCACAGATACACCGAAAATGCGACACTGTTTTTGAGAGAGAGAGAGAGAGAGAGAGAGAGAGAGAGAGAGAGAGAGAGAGAGAGAGAGAGAGAGAGAGAGAGAGAGAGAGAGAGAGAGAGAGAGAGAGTACGAGAGTTACTTAGCTAAGGGAGGAAATGCCAGCTGCTCTCAATCACATCAATCATCTGCTTACAGCTATATCAGCATGGAGAAAACGATGGCAGGTCACATTTGCTCCTGAAAAAAAAAATGATGATGGTTTCTAGGCACCATGATGGTAAGAATGAATGGGAGTAAGAATGATTGGGAGAGTGGTGGAACCCGGGGATAAGTCTGATATCCTTAGGGTGAAATCTGATTCCAAACTGACCATGAAGAACAACATAATAAATCTCGCAAACAGGCGGTCAGGAAGCTTACAGCACTCAGGTGTGTCTTGCACCTGCTCGACAGTAAAGGTTGCAAGACTGAACGAGATGAAGGTGCCCTCACACCTTGAATATGCTCCATTTTCTTGGATTACTTGCTCCCCCCCCTCCGTCTAACCTATGACTTCTTAACAGAACAGAGAACAGAGCAAGACGACTCATCTCGTCTGGACCCGGTCTGGATAGATCTGTCATTTCAGCAAAGACTTCAACACCGGAGAGATGTGGGTGGCCTTACTGTTATGTACAAGACCAACGTTGTTAAGGTATCACACATGGCTCTACTTAGTGGTCAGCGAGAAGAGAGCTTCTACACAACAAGACGGCCAACGAACAGCAACTACACTCTGACTGTACCCTTCTTAAGAACATCACTTCATCACTTCCACTTCCTAAAATGACGCGAGTCTGGAACATGTTCGCACAGCATAATGATATCTATGAAATAAAATCAACTGACCAAATAAAATCGCTAGCCCACAGATGGCTCCAACTTCATCTTATTCTCTAATTTAATGACTCATAACAATAAAAAGGATTTCAAATGAGCTGAGGTAGGTAACAGGCCTTAGCGTGTAAATAAAGGTGAGAACTCATAACGAACCCGGTAAAACCACGGCGTAAAAAAAAAAAAAAGACATACTATTTGCTTCACAAGACAAATTAAAGTGGAAATGTACGCCTCTCTTTCCTTGTATCTCTCTATCCGTTTTTATATTCTTTTACCCATTCTCTCTTTCGTGTATTATTATTATTATCATTATTAATATTATTATTAAAATAATATTCACAAATAATCGCTAATCTATGTGGGTCTTGCAACGTCTAAGGTAGTATAGGTAAATATATCTGTCCGAAAGAAGTAGCTTTAATTTCTTAGATCAAGAGCTCTCTCTCTCTCTCCCTCTCTCTCTCTCTCTCTCTCTCTCTCTCTCTCTCTCCCTGGTTATTCCCCTGACAACCAGCCCCACCTTGCAGTTGTTACTTCACGTCACACTTCGAGGCAGTATGAAAGCGCATCTTCATTTAGAATTAAATTCGTATGTGGCCCCCAAAAACTGCTTGCATATTAATTTTACTCCAAAATTTTTACAAGAGGGAGAAAAATGTTTGTCGCAAGTCGGAGAGAATTTAGGTGCTGAGGAACTTCACCAAATTTTTGGCAATGGAGAAAATCATAATTTATTTCGCATGTAAAGTGATTTTTACTGAGTACGCACAACAACTGTTGACAAAATCTTTGAGAAAATTTATTATTTCGGGATCAAACGATATTTCGATGATTTTTTATGACAATGTACAGCGAAAACGGGAAAAATAAACACCAAAAATTATGCCTAAAGTGGATAATAATCATGGAAAATGGTACCGAAACAGGATAATAAACAGCAGAAGTATACAGCAGTGAAAGAAATAAACGAGGCGATATGAGGGAATGTAATTTCTTTTCCTCAACCTAATAAAAAATGTACCCCAAAAATTATGAATAACTCTGTCCATTAAATATGATGCGGCGGCTTTGTTAGCAGGGATGCAGTCGCAAGAGGAGCATGAAACAGTTCAGAGAATCAAATAAAGAATCCGGCAGTAAATATGTCGCTGCGCCTATCATCAGCGCCATAAAAGCAAGACTGGAAGACGTAAGGACTCCCTTCAAGAACCTAAACAGACAATTTAGGATGTATGTGAGACCAGTACTTGATTATGGAGCACTAAGGATAAGTCTCCATCTCTACAAATGAAGCTAGAAAATTTTCATTTTCTTGTAACCTGCTTGAACTATAAGAAAATATACACAGGATTTGAAACTCACATTTTAGGAGGAAAAAAATGCGATATTTAAACAAAAAATTTATTGCATTTCTTTATAATTTGAAATCACGACCAGATGGTTATGACTATACAAACTAATCTGAATCTGGACTTGCACTTAGAGGATGGCAGAGGTCATAATCGTTGCTTAAATAACATTTTAAGAGATGCCTGACACTACAGAGGCGTCGAAGATGCAGCACAGATCCTTTATCTATCAGTAGTGTCAATACAATGAGATTTTTGCACAATATTTTTAGTAACAAATTTCGTGAAGACCACTGGAGGCCGAAAGGCGACTTCGGATGTGATTTGGGCCACAGCTATGAGCTTTACACTCCTTTATTTACATATGCACGGGTAGAGAAAATGTGTGTGTATATGTAAAATAAACAGAGGGGGAGTTATTTTGCATCTTTTATCGCTAATTCACGATTATTGCATATATACATACGTGTGTGTGCGTGCGTGTGTGTGTGTGTGTGTGTGTGTGTGTGTGTGTGTGTGTGTGTGTGTGTGTGTGTGTGTGTGTGTGTGTGTGTGTGTGTGTGTGTGTGTGTGTGTGTATGTATGTGTGTGTGTGTGGGGGGGGTGTCGGTCGTGCCGAAATCATTTAAAACTTATTTAAAATACGTTTAAAGATATATTTTTTTCATTAATGTTAATGTAAAAATTTATAAATTTGCACCAAAAGAATCTTAGAAAACTTACCTAACTTTATTATAACAAGCGCAATTTATTTTATATATATTTTTTTTTTTTATTTTTTTATTTTTTTATTATCACACTGGCCGATTCCCACCAAGGCAGGGTGGTCCGAAAAAGAAAAACTTTCACCATCATTCACTCCATCACTGTCTTGCCAGAAGGGTGCTTTACACTACAGTTTTTAAACTGCAACATTAACACCCCTCCTTCAGAGTGCAGGCACTGTACTTCCCATCTCCAGGACTCAAGTCCGGCCTGCCGGTTTCCCTGAATCCCTTCATAAATGTTACTTTGCTCACACTCCAACAGCACGTCAAGTATTAAAAACCATTTGTCTCCATTCACTCCTATCAAACACGCTCACGCATGCCTGCTGGAAGTCCAAGCCCCTCGCACACAAAACCTCCTTTACCCCCTCCCTCCAACCTTTCCTAGGCCGACCCCTACCCCGCCTTCCTTCCACTACAGACTGATACACTCTTGAAGTCATTCTGTTTCGCTCCATTCTCTCTACATGTCCGAACCACCTCAACAACCCTTCCTCAGCCCTCTGGACAACAGTTTTGGTAATCCCGCACCTCCTCCTAACTTCCAAACTACGAATTCTCTGCATTATATTCACACCACACATTGCCCTCAGACATGACATCTCCACTGCCTCCAGCCTTCTCCTCGCTGCAACATTCATCACCCACGCTTCACACCCATATAAGAGCGTTGGTAAAACTATACTCTCATACATTCCTCTCTTTGCCTCCAAGGACAAAGTTCTTTGTCTCCACAGACTCCTAAGTGCACCACTCACTCTTTTTCCCTCTCATCAATTCTATGATTCACACACACTGTGACAACTCCCACTTTGTGTGTGATTCACACACACACACACACACACACACACACACTAAGGCCTATATATATATATATATATATATATATATATATATATATATATATATATATATATATATATATATATATATATATATATATATGTCGTGCCGAATATGTAAAACTGGTCAATTAGCAAGAACTTATTTAAAATTAAGTCCTTTCTAAATTTTTCTCTTATAGGTTTATAAATATATTTTTTTCGTTAATGTTGATGTAAAAATTTATAATTTTGCACCAAAAGAATCTTAGAAAACTTACCTAACTTTATTATAACAAGCTCAATTTATTTGATTTATATATATATATATATATATATATATATATATATATATATATATATATATATATATATATATATATATATATATATATATATATATATATATGTCGTGCAGAATATGTAAAACTGGTCAATTAGCAAGAACTCGTTTAAAATTAAGTCCTTTCTGAAATTTTCTCTTATACGTTTAAAGATATATTTTTTTTCATTAATGTTAATGTAAATTTTTTTAATTTTGCTCCAAAAGAATCTTAGAAAACTTACCTAACCTTATTATAACAAGAACAATTTATTTTAGCCTAACCCAACTAAATATATTTTAGATTTGTTTACAGTAATTTAATACTAAACAAACACAATGAAATATATTTTTTTCGTTAGGTTCAGAATGATTTTGGAGAAATTATTGCATACATAAATTTTCGCTTGTCCTATGTGGCAAGATGAGCGTTGCTATTTAAGCCAAGATCGCAAGTTCTGCCTATTCGGCACGACATATATATATATATATATATATATATATATATATATATATATATATATATATATATATATATATATATATATATATATATATGCAATAAGATCACAGTAAACAGGTGATTTCAGAATATGCAAAACAACCACTGTGAAAGAATGGAGAAGTTCCAAGCGCTTGGAACTTCTCTATTCTTTCACAGTGGTTGTTTTGCATATATATATATATATATATATATATATATATATATATATATATATATATATATATATATATATATATATATATATATATACATATATGTATATATATATATATATATATATATATATATATATATATATATATATATATATATATATATATATATATATATATATATATATATATATGAGCACACACGCACACATACATGACCCAATGAAGAGCCGCTGTTCTATTGTAACCACCACAGTACAATGGTAGAGCAAAGGTTTCGCACACACGTACCCTCGGGTTCGATTCTCGTGCAGTTTTACGTGAATTTATTTGCTTTTTTCCAATATCAGATACCAGCAGATCTCCAAAGACAAAACTTAAAGTCAACAGAACATTTTTTGTCAATTAATAATACTTGAGAAGCATCAGGAATTCAACAACAGACAACACGAACACCTAAAATAAATAAATACGAATGAAGGGAAGGCAAGGACAGAGTTAAGCTGACAGCCTCCTCCTTTCCTATCTCCTCTCCTTATCTGTCTACTTCCATCCCTCCATCTTTACCTCCATCTCTCCTGTTCCCTCCTCCCTCTCCCCATAATTTTTATCTTCTTCCCTCTTTGTCTTCTTTCTTCCCTTACTTCCACTGTCTTCCTTGCTCCTACCCTCCCTCTTCTTTATCTCCCTCAGTTTCTCTTTCCGTCTCACTCTACCTCATCCTCTCTCCCCTCCCTCCCTCCCTCAATATCCCGAGATAAAAGCCGGACCTAGTCCCCATTACTGCAAACACTGAAGAATCGGTCACAAATCTGCGGAAAAACAAACCAACAGTACGAGATCCACAGAATGTATGTTGGGTTTAAAGCCTATCTACGGGAAGAGGATTATTTAGGCTACAATACACTATCAAGACTCCTTTTAATTCCTAAAACGGAAATTAAATTCAACTTAGTGGATATACAGTGATTGACATACCTTTCCAAGTATATACACAGCTATACACACGTTTCATTGTATATATGTAGCCTGTCTAAATCCTCCTGACATCCTTATCTATTCGAGGGAACATTGTGAAATTGTCCTTTGTATATTTCTACAGATATGTTCAGATTTATTTTCAATTAGGTTATGTTAGGTCTGATTAATATATATTAACGTATATATTTACATATAATTATCAGAAAATTACGAAATTAAAGAACACTGGCAGAGCCTTACAAAATATCGAGGATAAGTTTTCTCGCGAAATGAGTGGAATTGATGGGTGTGAGTTGGACATGCCTAACATGTGCCAGTATGCAGTGAAAAAGCAGTAAATGTTGGCAACTTCAAAGAAGAAGGGGCCAACAGCATTCACTTAGCACACTTTTATCACCTCCAAGTATGTGAAGTGATCAAGTTACGAGGATCCAAACGTCTTGGGTGAAAGTGTCGTAAGTGAATGATTTGTGTCCTTGTCCTTCTAATGAGCCAGTAGATCAACTACTGTGCTCCACTATTCTGTTAAGTTAAAAAGGCCACAAGAGCAACTAAGAAGACATTTATTACAGCTACGTTTCGCTTAGGAGCTTTATCAAGCTAATACAACGAGAGCCATAATAAATAAACGTAACCGTAATAAACGTCTCATTAACGTTGTTATTGTCTCCTCTTCCCAAAACATATTGTCGGTAATTTCACCAATGCTTACACAGTTCCACTATTCTGATGTCCCTAAAGGCTGGACATTGTGACCCCCGAGCTTGCTGAGTCGCTTCTACTACTGACCCCATTCCTCGGTAATTGTTATTTTTTTGCTTACTCTTAATTGGCTAGGATGAGCTGGGCGTAACCAGAGAGAGAGAGAAAGAGCGGGTTGTTAAAAATGCCAGCGATATCGACTGCAATCAGTTTGTTGAATTTTTCAGCTGTTTTTTGAAGTATTGGCTTTGCTGGTGCACGTTTTGGGATTGCAGTTATGAGGGAAAAGTTTTTGAGTGCATGTTTTATAGGTACATTTGCGAGTGTATGCTTCTCAGTGTATTTTTTTTTTTTTAGAATATTTGCAAGAGGGAGCTGGACAGATACCTAAAGTCGGTGCCGGTTCAGCCGGGCTGTGGTTCGTACGTTGGATTGCGTGCTGCCAACAGTAACAGCCTCGTTGATCAGGCCCTGATCCACCGGGAGGCCTGGTCGTGGACCTGGCCGCGGGTGCGTTGATCCTCGGAATACCCTCCAGGTAGACTCCAGGTAAGTCCAGTTCTAAGTGTACATTTGTTGTAAATGCTAGTGAATACTTGTGCTTAAGTGTCTTTGTGAGCAAAATTTTGAGTGCACGTTGTATGAATGTAAATATTATATGTACATGTTTGCCAGTACATATTTTTTTTTAATGCAAGCCTTTGATTTGCACATTTATATAATTTTTATAAGTGTACATTTTAAGGGCATTTATGAATACAATCTTGCAATGCTATTTATTTAGTGCTTTCTTCTTGAATACATTTGATGCTTTGTCTTTTTCCGAGTACATATTTACGAGATCATATCACGATTTACACTTTTCAGAGTACATATTTACAGGTTCATATCATGCTTTACATTTTTCCGAGTTCATATTTACGGGTTCATATCATGCTTTGCTTTTTTCCGAGTACATACTTACAGGTTCATATCGTGCTTTGCCTTTTTCCGAGTACATATTTGCGAGTGCATATCATGCTTTGGCTTTTTCCCTAAATACACACTGTATTTACGAGTACATATTACGCTTTGATTTTGTCCGAGCGCATATTTGCGTGTGTATATCAAGTCTTGCCTGTTTTCAATCTCAACGTTGCAATATAACCACCCCCCTCTTTCCCCTTTTCCCCTTCCCCCCCAAAAAAAAATTCAATATTAATATCACAAACGAAAGCACGCCCATTGCTAATAGCAATGACGCCAGCAGCAGTATTGTTGACTGCCTAGGCACTAATATCACTACGATAATTACCCCCACTGAATCAAGTAATTTATAAACATTATATTTTTTAAAAGTGTGTATATCACGGATTAATTGCAGAAGCGTTCCAATTACCTCTCATGCCACTATTGTTATTGTGCAGACTTTATGCAGCTTCCACGGCAAAAAAAAAAGATTACCCTACAATAATACAATACTACCATTGTTCACCATAATAATAATAATAATAATAATAATAATAACAATAATAATAAATAATAATAATAATAATAATAGTAGTAGTAGTAATAGTTAGTAGTAGTAGTAGTAAGAGTAGTAGTAGTAGCAGTAGTAGTTAGTAGTAGCAGTAGTAGTTAGTAGTAGCAGTAGTAGTTAGTAGTAGCAGTAGTAGTTAGTAGTAGCAGTAGTAGTAGTATCAGCAGTGGTAGTAGTTAGTAGCAGTAGTATAAGCAGTAATAATAGTATAAGCAGTAGTAGTAGTAGTAGTAGTAGTAGTAGTAAAATAATAATAATAATAATAATAATAATAATAATAATAACAATAACTAGTAGTACGCCTAGATAATACATGAGTCCTCAATCTAGGTAAGAGTAGACATTTCTTCCCAATAGACAGCAGACAGTTTGGGCGTCCACACCAAGGTTACTTATCTTTTCCATGTACACATACTCACGCACTATCTCCTTCCTTCCCTAACCCACTCCTTTCAGCACCACCAGAATCTTCTATCTCTACCGTATATATAATTGTGATATATATATAAGGTTGTTTCGATAGATGCCTGTCTCTGAGAGTACAGTGCTTAATGTAATAATTATCAGAAAACACGTAACCTTACCTGACCTTTTGCCCTCCTATCATTCCAATGACATGACCTCCCTTAATCTCTTTCTGTCTCTCAGAACGTGATGACAGTCAAAACCGGATATATATAAACAGTTTTAATTATTTTTATTTTTTGTGTTTGTTTTGTAATATGTTTATTACCGAATTGCAAAGGAATAACACTGTTTATAGTTAAATGTAACAATTTCCAACGCTCTTAATACATTTTTTTTGAACGATATAAAGCACCTAACACACCTTCAAGTGAAATACAATTTATAAAATTCTTATTGCATGAAACAAAAATTTGTTTAGTAAACTACAACATTTATGATTACGAAAATGATTACTGAAACAATATGTAACAACTCTCAAGTTTTCACTCCAAAAAGTAATGAAAGGTGGTAATATTTTATTTAATCCTTCATATTTAACTTGACACTTTTACAGTGGTTTTATTTAGTATATTATGTAGAAATGAACTTAGTTTAACACAACAATCAAATTGTCTTATTTATAATGAGATAATACGTTCGTTTATGAATAACGCACGTGTGCAGCATTTGGGTTCTTTACTAACGAAACGTTTCGCCTGCACAACAAACATCTTCAGACGAATGAAAAGGCGATTATAATACTGGAGACAGTGGAAGAAGAGGAGGGGTAATTCTGAGGTGTATATCACCTTCCTAGCCTTGACTAAAGACGGTAAGTTTTTTATTTTGGTGACCATAAAGAAAGGAGGAACTGAATGCTGCTGACGTGGGTCTTAGATGACCCATACCATGCAGTCTTTTTAAATATTTATTGTGAAGCGATAAAGCCGTGTGGATGATTTCACAACCGCGGCTGGAGCAATTCACAAATAGCAGTTACTTATAGGGTGAAGCATGAGACGTTTCGGTTGGTCCTGGACCATTAACTCCCGAGAGGACAAAAAGACATGTCAGAGAGAAGAGGTGGTAACAACAGCAGTAGTGGTAGTAGTTGCAGTCATGGTAGTCGTAGTAGTAGTATTAACAATAATTGTAGAAGTGGTAGTAATAGTAATAATGGCAATATAATTAAGAAATAATAAAAGTGGAGGCGATGGTGGGGGGGGGGGGGTTAGGTCATAGACAAGGAGAGTAAAAGGCAAAGATGATTTCAAGTTCCAAGTATTCTAAAGATTAGAGCATTTGGCAATCAGAACACTGACAGTAAGCATCTAATGAAACAAAACTGGGACCGAGATTCACGTTAGGAATGTTGTGTATAAGGGCCGGTTGAACAACATAGCGTCTGTGAAGACTGAAAAAAGAGGAGACAGTTTTAGTTGAGGACCAGTTTATAGAATAGTTATAATCTCTAAAATGACAAAATACAGCGTTGTTAATGTCAGCCAGGCGGCAAACACTTCTGTGTTCTTTAGGTTCATCAGAGAGCAGCCAGTTACATGAAGCGCAATGCTAATGCAAGTCATTTAACTCACAGAGTGTTAGAAGCTCGATAATATAATCCGTCCACTAATTGCGCCCTGTCTCTAACCAATCATGTTGCTGGACCAGCTCAGCCCATCTAACACACGCACATTTCCTGTTCTCTGTAATCTGTTATATAATATACGTGTAATGTTGCTGCAGCACGTCATTATTCTTTTTATGTGCTAAGAATAAGACGAAACACAAGGCGTAGAGGAACGAAAAATCCTTAGTTATTATGCAGCGACTAAAGAGTGAAAGGCAATCTGCTTAAAGCTAAGTATAGAGTACCTCCTTGGCTCAAACCTCTTTCACTATCATCATCGCACCTCCCTTGAAGGGTAGCACAATAAGGCAAAGTATCAAAATATTGTTAATCAATCTTGTTCGCGGGAGCGCTTCCCTCGTAAGGCGAGAAATACTGGCGCTACCATAAAAACAATACTAATGGCAGGTTAATTCCGGCGAAGGTGAATCTGGCGTTGCTCTTTACCAGGTCAAGCGCTTCTACCGTAAAAAAACAGTACTAATGGCAAGTTAATTCGTGCGTTTGGCACTGTTCTTTACAGAGTAATGCTACAGAGTGCAAAAGGAAAATCTCGCTGTCCGTAATGGCATGAAAAGATTTTCAGCGCTCCCATCCTGGTCTGCGAGTATTTGGTGATTTATTGAGCAACGATAGCAGGTACTATATTAACGGTTAAGAAAACAACGGTGGGTGGTTATGTGTCAACGGTTTCTGAAGCAACAGTTGGAGGTTCTGTGACAATGTTTTCAACGGTAGCATGATCTATATCAATGATTCGTGAAGCAACAACAGCAGTTTGTGTCGAGGGTTCCTGAAGAAATAGCAACAGTTTTTTTTTTTTGGGTCAACTATTCCTGAGCAACAGAGATATGTCCCATATCAGCAGTTTCTTAGGAGCAGCAGCAGGCTGCATCAAGACTAGAACGGGTTACTGTGGGTATCAAGACTGGAACGGGTCATTGCGGGCATCAAAATTAGAATGGGTCACTGTGGGCGTCAAGACTAGAACGGGTCACTGTGGGCGTCAAGACTAGAACGGGTCACTGTGGGCGTCAAGACTAGAACGGGTCACTGTGGGCGTCAAGACTAGAACGGGTCACTGTGGGCGTCAAGACTAGAACGGGTCACTGTGGGCGTCAAGACTAGAACGGGTCACTGTGGGCGTCAAGACTAGAATGGATCGCTCGAATCTAGTTTCACCCCCCTTGTGTGACGGATTCATAAGGGCGTTATCGTTGCTTAGTGCTGAGAGGCAGTTGGTATTGAAGTAGTGTTTGTTCATGTGTATGCTTACCCAGTTGAACTCACAGAGTTGTGTTTGCAGGGAATCGAAACTCAACTCCTGGCCTTGCCTATTAACCTTCAATTGCCGACATTATTGGTTTTCTGGGTTTCCGGGCCCAATCATTCCTGTTCTGGAAACAGCGCTGAAGTGTGTCTGTGCACATGTGTGATAGTTACCACTTTGTCATAGGCACCTGGCCTGTTTTGTGTGTGTGTGTGTGTGTGTGTGTGTGTGTGTGTACTCACCTAGTTGTACTCACCTAGTTGAGGTTGCGGGGGTCGAGTCCGAGCTCCTGGCCCCGCCTCTTCACTGATCGCTACTAGGTCACTCTCCCTGAGCCGTGAGCTTTGTCGTACCTCTGCTTAAAGCTATGTATGGATCCTGCCTCCACTACGTCGCTTCCCAAACTATTCCACTTACTGACTACTCTGTGGCTGAAGAAATACTTCCTAACATCCCTGTGATTCATCTGTGTCTTTAGCTTCCAACTGTGTCCCCTTGTTACTGTGTCCCAATCTCTGGAACATCCTGTTTTTGTCCACCTTGTCAATTCCTCTCAGTATTTTGTATGTCGTTATCATGTCCCCCCTATCTCTCCTGTCCTCCAGTGTCGTCAGGTTGATTTCCCTTAACCTCTCCTCGTAGGACATACCTCTTAGCTCTGGGACTAGTCTTGTTGCAAACCTTTGCACTTTCTCTAGTTTCTTTACGTGCTTGGCTAGGTGTGGGTTCCAAACTGGTGCCGCATACTCCAATATGGGCCTAACGTATACGGTGTACAGGGTCCTGAACGATTCCTTATTAAGATGTCGGAATGCTGTTCTGAGGTTTGCTAGGCGCCCATATGCTGCAGCAGTTATTTGGTTGATGTGCGCTTCAGGAGATGTGCCTGGTGTTATACTCACCCCAAGATCTTTTTCCTTGAGTGAGGTTTGTAGTCTCTGACCCCCTAGACTGTACTCCGTCTGCGGCCTTCTTTGCCCTTCCCCAATCTTCATGACTTTGCACTTGGTGGGATTGAACTCCAGGAGCCAATTGCTGGACCAGTTCTGCAGCCTGTCCAGATCCCTTTGTAGTTCTGCCTGGTCTTCGATCGAGTGTATTCTTCTCATCAACTTCACGTCATCTGCAAACAGGGACACCTCAGAGTCTATTCCTTCCGTCATGTCGTTCACAAATACCAGAAACAGCACTGGTCCTAGGACTGACCCCTGCGGGACCCCGCTGGTCACAGGTGCCCACTCTGACACCTCGCCACGTACCATGACTCGCTGCTGTCTTCCTGACAAGTATTCCCTGATCCATTGTAGTGCCTTCCCTGTTATCCCTGCTTGGTCCTCCAGTTTTTGCACCAATCTCTTGTGTGGAACTGTGTCAAACGCCTTCTTGCAGTCCAAGAAAATGCAATCCACCCACCCCTCTCTCTCTTGTCTTACTGCTGTCACCATGTCATAGAACTCCAGTAGGTTTGTGACACAGGATTTCCCGTCCCTGAAACCATGCTGGCTGCTGTTGATGAGATCATTCCTTTCTAGGTGTTCCACCACTCTTCTCCTGATAATCTTCTCCATGATTTTGCATACTATACATGTCAGTGACACTGGTCTGTAGTTTAATGCTTCATGTCTGTCTCCTTTTTTAAAGATTGGGACTACATTTGCTGTCTTCCATGCCTCAGGCAATCTCCCTGTTTCGATAGATGTATTGAATATTGTTGTTAGGGGTACACATAGCGCCTCTGCTCCCTCTCTCAATACCCATGGGGAGATGTTATCTGGCCCCATTGCCTTTGAGGTATCTAGCTCACTCAGAAGCCTCTTCACTTCTTCCTCGGTTGTGTGCACTGTGTCCAGCACTTGGTGGTGTGCCCCACCTCTCCGTCTTTCTGGAGTCCCTTCTGTCTCCTCTGTGAACACTTCTTTGAATCTCTTGTTGAGTTCTTCACATACTTCCCGGTCATTTCCTGTTGTCTCTCCTCCTTCCTTCCTTAGCCTGATTACCTGGTCCTTGACTGTTGTTTTCCTCCTGATGTGGCTGTACAACAGTTTCGGGTCAGATTTGGCTTTCGCTGCTATGTCATTTTCATATTGTCTTTGGGCCTCCCTTCTTATCTGTGCATATTCATTTCTGGCTCTACGACTGTTCTCCTTATTCTCCTGGGTCCTTTGCCTTCTATATTTCTTCCATTCCCTAGCACACTTGGTTTTTGCCTCCCTGCACCTTTGGGTAAACCATGGGCTCATCCTGGCTTTTTCATTACTCCTGTTACCCTTGGGTACAAACCTCTCCTCAGCCTCCTTGCATTTTATTGCTACATATTCCATCATCTCATTAACTGGTTTCCCTGCCAGTTCTCTGTCCCACTGAACCCCATTCAGGTAGTTCCTCATTCCTGTGTAGTCCCCTTTCTTGTAGTTTGGCTTCATTCGTCCTGGCCTTCCTGCTTCTCCCTCCACTTGTAGCTCTACTGTGTATTCGAAGCTTACAACCACATGGTCACTGGCCCCAAGGGGTCTTTCATATGTGATGTCCTCGATATCTGCACTACTGAAGGTGAATACTAAGTCCAGCCTTGCTGGTTCATCCTCTCCTCTCTCTCTTGTAGTGTCCCTTACGTGTTGGTACATGAAGTTCTCCAGTACCACCTCCATCATCTTAGCCCTCCAAGTATCTTGGCCCCCATGTGGGTCCAAGTTCTCCCAATCTATCTCCTTGTGGTTAAAGTCACCCATGATCAGGAGCTTTGCCCTGCATGCATGAGCTCTTCTGGCCACTCTAGCCAGTGTGTCAACCATCGCTCTATTGCTCTCGTCGTACTCTTGCCTTGGCCTCCTGCTGTTCTGTGGTGGGTTATACATCACTGCTATTACCACCTTGGGACCTCCAGAGTGAAGTGTTCCCACTATGTAATCACTTTCTTCTCCGCTATCTTCTCTCTCCAGCTCATCAAAATTCCAGCGATTTTTGATCAGCAACGCCACTCCTCCACCCCCCCTGTTCCCTCTGTCTTTCCTCAGGATTTGGTATCCCGTTGGAAAGATGGCATCTGTTATCATACCTGTAAGCTTGGTTTCTGTGAGAGCTATGATGTCCGGTGATGCTTCTTTGACTCTTTCTTGCCACTCCTCCCACTTATTTGTTATTCCATCAGCGTTTGTGTACCATACCTTCAGTTTCCTTTCCAACACTGTGGTTTGGGGGGCCTGTGAGGGTGGGAGACCTGGTGGCATACTGTGGGGTTCTATAGCTTGGTGTTGGGTGGAGGCTGTGGGTATGGATTGTAGGGTGTGTTGGGATGGTGTGATAGGTTGTATGGTTCTGAGAGTAGTTGTGTGTGTGCTTGCCCTTGCTGTTCTGTCCTGCTCTGACTGACCTCTGCTGGTTCCCTCCTTGTCTCTTTTCCTAGCTCCTTTCGCTTTTTTGTCCTCTCCCTCAGCTGCTGTCATTCTGATTTTGTTCTGTCTCTGTCTAGGAACACCCTCTTGTACTCTTCCGAGTATTTCAATCGTGGTTTCTCTTGGAGGATCCTGTTCCGCACTGTTTCCGTCCTGAGAATCAGCTTGATTGGTCGGTTTCTCACCTTCGAGTACCCCCCTATTCTCTGAAAATTTACAATCTCGTCCCTCTCTTCACCTATTTCTGTTATGATTTTCTCAATCTCCTTCCTTTCTTCCTGCTTCCTTTCAGTGTGTGTCCTTTCCTCTCTCTCCTGAAGCCCATGGATAAACACTGATTTTGCCCTTTCTTCCTCGCATTGCCTCACCCTCTGTGGCTCTGGATCCTGCCTGTATGTGGTCAGTTTCTCCCTTGATTTTTCCAGTGGCTCTTGATAGCCTTGTTGTGCCTCAGCATTCGACCTATCACCCTCTCCATCTGCAACCAGTTGATCTTCCCTTTCACTCCTTGGTCCTCCTTGGCAGATTGATGTGACCTTAGCATAATTCATAATTCCTTCCTTCCTGTTCAGCCTCGCAGCTTCATATGCTGTGTCTTCTCTGGTCACTGCCCCTGTAACTCGCTCCAGCCTATTTATCTCAACTTCTAGGACCCTTATCTTGGCTACTGCAGTTTCGACTTGTGCCTCCCAATTCTTTGTCTCCTTCTCCAACCACCTTTCCAATTTCACAGAGAGCTCTTTCTCCATTTTTTCAGAAAGCTCTCCTAATTTTCTCTCCCACTCTTGTTCCATCCTTTTCCACTGCTCCTCCATCCACTCCTCCCTACCCGAACCATTCTCATCTGATCCTTGGGTCCTGCGAGTCCCCACCATTTTTTTTTTTTTTTTTTTTTTTTTTTTTTTTTAAAGAGTAGGAGAGGGGAGAGTTAGAAGGGAAAATGGGGACGAGAGAGAGCGAGAGAGAGAGAGAGCAAGAGAGAGAGAGAGCAAGAGAAAGAGAGAGCAGGAGAGAGAGAGAGCAAGAGAGAGAGCAAGAGAGAGAGAGAGAGCAAGAGAGAGAACAAGAGTGTGTGTGTGTGTGTGTGTGTACTCACCTATTTGTGGTTGTAGGGGTCGAGACTCAGCTCCTGGCCCCGCCTCTTCACTGATCGCTACTAGGTCCTCTCTCTCTACTCCATGAGCTTTATCATACCTCGTATCAAAGCTATGTATGGTTCTTGCCTCCACTACCTCACTTGCTAGACTATTCAAATTCCTGACAACTCTGTGACTGAAGAAATACTTCCTAACATACTTTTGACTCATCTGAGTCTTCAACTTCCAACTGTGACCCCTTGTTTCTGTGTCCCATCTCTGGAACATCCTGTCTCTGTCCACCTAACCTATTCCTCGCAGTATTTTGTATGTCGTTATCATGTCTTCCCTAACCTTCCTGGCCTTCAGTGTCACCAGGCCGATTTCCCTTAATCTTTCTTCGTAGGACATTCCCCTTAGCTCTGGAACTAGCCTTGTTGCAAACCTTTGCACTTCAATTTCTTGACGTTCTTGACTAGGAGTGGGTTCCAAACTGGTGATGCATACTCCAGTACGGGCCTGACGTACACGGTGTACAGTGTCTTGAACGATTCCTTACTGAGGTATCGTAACGCTATTCTCAGGTTTGCCAGGCGCCCATATGCTGCAGCAGTTATCTGGTTGTGTGTGTTTCCGGAGACGTGCTCGGTATTATATTCACCCCAAGATCTTTCTCCTTGAGCGAGGTTTGCAGTCTTGTGCCACCTAGCCTATACTCTGTCTGCTGTCTTCTTTACTCTTCCCCGATCTTCATGACTTTGCATTTGGCGGGGTTAAATTCGAGTAGCCAGTTGTTGAACCACGTGTCCAGCTTGTCCAGGTCTCTTTGAAGTCCTGTATGATCCTCATCTGATTTAATTCTCCTCATTAACTTCACATCATCTGCAAACAGGGACACCTTTGAGTTTATCCCTTCCAACATGTCATTCACATATATCAGAAATAGCACTGGTCCTAGGACTGACCCCTGTGGGACCCCGCTGGCCACAGGCGCCCACTGTGATACCTCATCACGTACCATGACTCGTTGTTGCCTCCCTGTCAGGTATTCTCTGAACCATTGCAGTGCCCTTCCTGTTATACGTGCCTTATCCTTTAGCTTCTGCACTAATATCTTGTGAGAAACTGTGTCGAAGGCCTTCTTGCAGTCCAAGAATATGCTATCAACACACCTCTCTCTCTCGTGTCTTACTTCTGTTACCTTGTCATAAAACTCCAGAAGGTTTATGACACAGGATTTGCCTTCCATGAAACCGTGCTGGTTGTCATTTATACTTTTGTTCCGTTCCAGGTGCTCCGCCTGATAATCTTCTCCATGACTTTGCATATTGTACACGTCAGTGACACTGGTCTATAGTTTAGTGCCTCGTTTCTGTCTCCTTTCTTAAAAATGGGGACTACATTTGACGTCTTCCATATCTCAGGTTGTCATGTAAGGGGGTACTGAAACGAAAACGATAATTGGGGAATATGTGAGTAATCTGGAGGGAGTAGGCAGGAGAGTCTGAGTCGAGTGATTTGCGGCGAGCGGTAAGTAATGTGAGGTCACTGGTGACTACACCTTCACCTCTCATTACTCTACCCACCACCCTACTCACCCTCTCACTACTTGAAATAAAAATAAATGAATAAATGAGTAAATAACGGGGACAGTGAATATTACTATTCCACTCAAACACAGTTTATTATTAAGTCCTTGTACAATAATATATTTGGGAACAGGAGTACATTATTGGGGTTTAGATAAATGGGGTGGTACATATAAGCAGTGAGACAGGGAATACAACAAACTTGACGAAAATGAATATAACTTACAATATAGTTCAGAGGACAGTTCACCACAGGAACTAAGCCACGGGTCCCAAGACCTACACAGCACGAGTACTGCTCCAAGCCAGTACTCTGCCCAATGTCTCCAACAGTCTCCTCCAGAGACTTCAGCAGCCTTCTCCGGAGCCCTGCACCCCAGCAGCAGCTCCTCTCGAATCTCCTGCTCAGAGCTCTGCACACAGCAGCAGCTCCACTCAAAGTTCCTTTCCTCAGTTGTTCCTTGGGCTTATATTGTCCCGAGAGCACCCCCGTACAATGGGGTGTGCATCACGTGTTTTGACCTGACGCCGAAAGGCGTGGCTGACAGACATTTGCCAAGGCAAGGTGTGACCATATAATTAGGTCTCCCCAGAGACCTCACAAGCCCAGCTGAACTACATCACGAAGTAGTTGCCCAGTTTCAAGGAATGTGTTGAAAATTGTGGTTAGTAGCACACACAGAGTCTCTGCTCCGTTTCTAAGGACCCACGGAGAGATAGTGTCCGGTTCCAGAGCCTTTGAGGTATCAAGGTCACTTAGCAGCTTCTTCTTCAGTTGTGTGTATTTCATCCAACACTTGTTGTTGTTGGTGTGTGAGTGTGTGTGAGTGTGTGTGTGTGTGTGTGTGTGTGTGTGTGTGTGTGTGTGTGTGTGTGTGTGTGTGTGTGTGTGTGTGTGTGTGTGTGTGTGTGTGTGTGTGTGTGTCTGTGTGTATACCTAATGTGGTTGCAGGGGTCTAGTCATAGCTCCTATGTGTGAGAGAGAGAGAGAGAGAGAGAGAGAGAGAGAGAGAGAGAGAGAGAGAGAGAGAGAAGGTATAAGAGACATCCTACCACCTATAACAGGAACTTGCACACACAAGCCTGTAGGCATATGGGTGACGTTCAAAAGTGGGCCATTGCTAAATGGGAGGTGGACACTAAAAGAAAGCTAGCATCAGGTAGGGTAGGCTCCAAAACCTGGTGGTCCCTGGTAAAGGACAGACAAGGTTATCTGCCTGATGAACTCATTCCACCTCTAAATCGACAGGATGGGACCACCTCTACTAGTAGTCAAGAGAAGGCGGACCTCTTTGCTGAACACTTTGCTACCAAAATGAAAGTTCCTGATCCAGCAAGGGACCCTCCTTGGCTAGCTGCAAGAATTGTGTCAAAACTGTCAGTGGTGACAATAAGGCAGGAGGAGGTGCATTTCCTTCTTAAATCGCTTGACCAAGAAAAGGCTGTGGGCCCAGATAGGTTGAGCCCAAGATTGTTGAGAAGATGTGCAGACCAGCTAGCAGCACCTCTAACTCGCATCTTTCAGCACTGCCTATTACAGTGTAAATGGCCCTCTCTATGGAAACAGGCAAATGTAGTCTCTGTTCACAAAAAGAAGAGCAGAGCAGAAATCAGCAACTACAGACCAGTGTCACTCCTGTCAATCACTGGTAAGATCCTTGAGACAATCATCTCAAGACAAATGACAGAGTTTTTTGACTACCACTCACTACTTTGTGATCGTCAATATGGCTTCAGGGAAGGTTACTCTGCTGCTGATCTGTTGTTAAACCTCTCCACTAAGTGGCACCAGTCACTGGATGAATCCAAAGTAAGCTGTGTGGTAGCACTGGACATTGCTGGTGCTTTCGACCGGGTGTGGCACCAGGGCCTCTTAGCAAAACTTCAAGCACTGGGAATTGCAGGCTCTACGCTATGCCTCCTCAGTGATTACCTTCATGGTAGATCTCTAAGTGTAGTTCTCAATGGAACGGAATCAGCAAGACATCCTATCGGGGCAAGTGTTCCACAAGGAAGCGTGCTGGGTCCATTGTTATGGAATGTCTACTTCAACGACCTTCTTCATCTCATCCCAGAATCACATGCATATGCAGACGACTGTACACTGACATTCACTTATCCAAGAGAAGAAATGCCAGCTGCTCTAAGCTACATCAATCACCAGCTGAGAGCTATATCAGCTTGGGGAAATAGATGGCAAGTAACATTTGCACCTGAGAAAACGCAAATGATGATCGTCTCTAGGCACCATGATGGTAATGCTGGTGCAGTAGTAAGGATGAATGGGAGGGTGTTGGCACCTGGAGAAGAAGTTGATATCCTTTGGGTGAAATTTGACTCCAAACTAACCATGAAGAACCATGTAAATCTTGCAAACAAGGCTGCCGGGAAGCTTACAGCACTTCGCCGTATCTCGCATCTGCTTGACAGTAGGGGTTGCAAGTTCTTGTACGAGGCACAAGTACGCTCACACCTTGAGTATGCTCCACTTTCTTGGTTTGCCTGCCCCCCCCCCTCTCATCTGCGTCTGCTTGACAGAGTAGAGAACAGAGCAAGACGTCTCATCTCTCGCCTGGACCCATCCTGGATAGATCTGTCATTTCAGCAGAGCCTTCAACATAGGAGGGATGTGGGTGGCCTTACTGTTATGTACAAGGCCAATATTGTCAAAATACCACACTTGGATCCACTTCAAGGACAGCGTGAAACAAGCTTTTATGCCACAAGACGGGCAGAAAGCAGCAACTTCACTCTGGCTGTACCCTTCTCCAGAACATCACTCCATCTGAGATCATATATACCCAGGATGACTCGAGTATGGAACACATTCGTACAGCATAATGATGTCAACGAGATAAAGTCAGTTGATCACATGAAAATGCTGGCCCACAGATGGCTCCAACTTCATCCTGTTCCCTACTTGTATGTCTCATAACAATAAAAATGATTTCAAATGAGCTGATGTAGGTAACAGCTCTTAGCTTGCCGATAAAGTTAGGAATTCTTAACCTGTAAATAGCTTGTCAATAAAGCTAGGGATCCTTAACCTTGACAAACCCTGTGTAAAAAAAAAAAAAAAAAAAAAAAAGAGAGAGAGAGAGAGAGAGATTACCTATTTGGTAACCCTTGTTAAGTATTTAGTTCATAATATATTTTTTAAAGCTTGGAATGGATTCCAATCCAGCAGTAGACTATTGTTTAGAAAGAAATATTTTCAAATGTTTTTTCGTCATTGCCCTCTTAGTTTATAACAGAAAATTGCTTCTGTATATTATTTTATATATTAACAAATGTGAAGGTATTTCTAGATACTATTTTCTATCCAAGAAAAACAGGAAAACATTTACTGTTTGCGAGCGTAAAGAAAGGTAATCAAGCCAACAAATGAAGAAAGTTTATAAAAAAAATTCCCGTATGTTTGAGAGGCGTAACCTTCCTATAAATTCATGTTCTATTACTGTTTGTGTATTTACTGAAGATGACCCCAGCAGGGGGTTGAAATCTACAGACCAATTAATCTTCTGAGTTTCTGTCTCCATGTGGGTTATTATTGAGCATTAGGAATAAAATAATAAAATAACATGTAATAATAATAATAATAATAATAATAATAATAATAATAATAATAATAATAATAATAATGCAATTTTAATTTTAATAATAAGAATAATAATTAATAAAAGCCACAGGAACAATTAATAAGACTTTTGTTAGGGTTACGGATCGTTCAGGAGCTTTATCACAACAATACCAACAATAGAAGAGCTCATTAACATTGTCGGTAATGTTAACAATATTTATACCACAAGAAGAAAGAAGCGGAAAAAAGCAGATGAAGAAGAAAAAGAAAAAAAAATATTTACAATAATACATGTCAGAAAATTAAAAAAAAAAAATCATGTCACTAGACAAAGTGAATCAGTATATGAACGAGTGTATTGTTCGTTACTGAACCACTGATGGTAAAATCTTAACACCAAGATAGCAATATCTCTCTGTGTTTTACGAGAATATGAGAAAATTTCTTTGAATGTCTTGCTACTATAACTAATAGAACCCAAAGAGTAAAAGTCAGAAGAGTAAACTCAGGGGCTGCGACAGTGAAGTTCTGTTCCCCAAGGTATAGTACTCGCCCAATTTCTCTTTCTTATTCCCATATCTGACATAGACAGGAACATAAACCACAGCATTATCATCCTCTGTGAACGATACAAGAAACTGCATATGAGTAGCATACGTGGAAGGCATAGCGAGCCTCCAAGCTGTTATAAATCAAATCTTCCAGTAGGCTGCTAACAAATATGATGTTCAACGAGAACAAATTTCATTTACTACGTAACGGAAGAATTAAGGAAATAATAACAAGACTGGAGTACAAGACAAACTCAAACCATTTAACAGAACGCAGGTAAAATGTGAGAGATCTGGGAGTGATAATGTCAGAAAATTTCACGTTCAAAAAACACCACAATGTCATTATCGTAAATGCAAGGAAAATTATAAGTTGGATAACTAGAATTTTCAAAACAATAGATGCCAAGCCAATAACGACAATCTTCAAGTCTCTCGTTCTCGCTAGGTTGTAGTATTGCTGTGTACTAACGGCTCCTTTCAGAGCAGATGAAACTGTATAGGAAAATAAAAATATATAGAGAACCTTCACAGTTTATATAAAATTGCTGGGAACACCTGAAATCCCTCGACTTTCACTCCCTAGAATGTAGAGGAGAAAGATACATCATAATTTATACATGAAAGATTCTTGAGGGATTTTTTCATAAACCTGCACGCCAAAATCAAGACATGTGAACACAAGAGGCTTGGCAGACGCTGCAAGATACCTTTAATGAAAAGTAAGGGAGCGATGAGTACACTGGACTTAATAAGTGTAAAGAACCACGACTCTTCAACACCCTCCCTTCGAGCATAAGGAGGATTGTAATAATGTTGGTAGGATTACTGAAATATGTTAAGTAAGAGGACACGTGCAATTAATGCGACATTTTATTGCGGCAACACTTCGCTAAACAAAAGCTTTGTCAAGCTCGTGGAGAACGAAACATTACACGCAATAAAATGTCACATTAGTTGCACATGTGTCTTTTACCAAACATGAGTGTGGGCTGTGGCACATACGCTGGAGTGCGGGCGGTGGGCATCAACAGCCTAATCGATCAGCCAGGTAACCAGGAGGCTTGGTCTAGGACCAGACCGCGGGGGTGGGGTTGACCCCCTGAAGCGACTACAAGCATTTATATGCTATCCTTTGGTTGACATAATTGACAGATGTGAGAGAAAAATATAACACAAAGACAGAATGTCTGAATCAAATATTTTTCCAAATATTATAGCTGAAAAATGATGTTTCACATACAAGGATAAAGAAAATAAAGCCAAAGAGGAAAACAAAGATGAAGAAGAGGAAGCAAATAAAAAAAAAGGAAGCAAAATACTAAGACTCCTTTTAAAAACAAACGGAACTTCTTTAAAAATAAAGTAATACCGAGAACTTCATAGCGATAGTTATATTTCCGTACTTTGGCAGTTCACTGCCCTTCCCTTCCCAGCCTCTGACCCCTCACCCCACATCCCCCGGTAATTAAAAGTTTTCTTAATCAATTAGAGAAAACTTGTACATCCCAGACTCTCACTGCTCACGTCGTCCCATAAGGTATTGCAACAACCAACAATAACAACAACAACAAAAATTGCAAGTTGAACAGAAAGCTTTTATTGGGACAACGTTTTGCTGTACAGAGCTCTATACAGCTCTATTCAGAACGAAACGATCCATGGATAAATATCTGTTGTGGTGCATCTTTCCTTAATTATTGTCAACACCATGTTATCTGACTTCGATCCGTTACAAATGTTATCTAAGTTTAAGTCGATATGAGGATGGTAACTGTTTATATACAGTAACATATATCACTTGGAATGTGTGTGTGTTATGTATATGTATACGTTTTACACACACACACACACACACACACATACACACAAACACACACACAAACACACACAAACACGCACACATATACATTATATATATATATATATATATATATATATATATATATATATACATATATATATATATATATATATATATATATATATATATATATATATATATATATATATATATATATGTCGTGCCGAATATGTAAAACTGGTCAATTAGCAAGAACTCATTTAAAATCAAGTCCTTTCTAAAATTTTCTCTTATAAGTTTAAATATATATTTTTTCATTAATGTTAATGTAAAAATTTATAATTTTGCTCCAAGAGAATCTTAGAAAACTTACCTAACCTTACTATAACAAGAACAATTTATTTTAGCCTAACCCAACCAAATATATTTTAGATTTGTATACAATAATTTAATACTAAGCAAACACAGTGAAATATATTCTTTTCGTTAGGTTCAGAATGATTTTAGCGAAATTATTCCATACACAAATTTTCGCTTGTCCTATATGGCAAGATGAGCGTTGCTATTTAAGCCAAGATCGCAAGTTCTGCCTATTCGGCACGACATATATATATATATATGTATAGTAAAGGGGTTATTAACCCATTGTTCCCGGAATTTTAGTTGACATTTACAACACGCATGGCTTACAGAGGAAAGATTCTTATTCCACTTCCCCATGGATATAAAAGGAAAATTAATAAGACCAAGACAACTCAGATGAGTGTGCATAAATAAACGTGTACATGTATGTGTAGTGTGACCTAAGTGTAAGTAGAAGTAGCAAGACATGCCTGTAATCCTGCATATTTATGAGACAGACAAAAGACACCAGCAATACTACCATCATGTAAAACAATTATAGGCTTTCGTTTTACACTCACTTGGCAGGACGGTAGTACCTCCCTGGGTGGTTGCTGTCTACCAACCTACTACCATATATTTCTTACTTTCAACACACCGGCCGCATCCCACCGAGGCGGGGTGGCCCAAAAGGAAAAACGAAATTTTCTCCTTTTACATTTAGTAATATATACAGGAGAAGAGGTTACTAGCCCCTTGCTCCCGGCATTTTAGTCGCCTCTTAAACACGCATTGCTTACGGAAGAAGAATTCTGTTCCACTTCCCCATGGAGATGTAAGGAAATAAACAAGAATAACAACTAGAAAGAAAATAGAAGAAAACCCAGAAGGGTGTGTATATATGTGCTTGTACATGTATGTGTAGTGTGACCTAAGTGTAAGTAGAAGTAGCAAGACATACCTGAAATCTTGCATATTTATGAGACAGACAAAAGACACCAGCAATCCTACCATCATGTAAAACAATTACAGGCTTTCGTTTTACACTCACTTGGCAAGACGGTAGTACCTCCCTGGGTGGTTGCTGTCTACCACCCTACTACCTACAACTACCATATATATATATATATATATATATATATATATATATATATATATATATATATATATATATATATATATATATATATATATATATATATATAATTATATGTTATTATGTATATGTGTCTCGAGTTACCGTGTTCAATGAAAGCTTCTCACAATTACCCATTAAATTTGACCCTGAATCGTTCTGTCTCCTGTTCCGTCAATTCTGAACACTTTAATCAATACTTTAGGACACACAGAGTGAAAGCTCACATTATTTTGCATATATTGTCATCACAATTACCTCTCTCACTCTCTCTCGACGAGTCTGACGAGCGTCTGGACCGGCTATGTCAGTTCCTTTATCACGTATATCGGGTAAATTTAAAGAAACGAGAAAATTATGATAATCCACTCACAAATTGTAGCGAATTTTCTCTGATAGCCTAAATTCCCGTTGCAATATTAGTGAGCAAGACCGGAGTCTGAGCATAAAATGCGCAAACTATGTCTGTTATTAGGCTCAGAGTGATTACTGGATTACTAACGAGCTTTGTTCACCTTGTGGAATTTCAACAATTTAACGAAATATATATATATATATATATATATATATAATATATATAATATATATAATATATATAATATATATATATATATATATATATATATATATATATAGGTAGTAGGTTGGTAGACAGCAACCACCCAGGGAGGTACTACCGTCCTGCCAAGTGAGTGTGAAACTAAAGCCTGTAATTGTTTTACATGATGGTAGGACTGTTGGTGTCTTTTGTCTGTCTCATAAATATGCAAGATTACAGGTACGTCTTGCTACTTACACTTAAGTCACACTACACACATGTACATGTTTCTTTATACACACTCATCTGTGTTTTCTTTGATTTTATCTTAATAGTTCTTGGTCTTATTAATTTTCCTTTTATATCCAAGGGGAAGTGGAATAAGAATCTTTCCTCTGTAAGCCATGCGTGTTGTAAAAGTCAACTAAATTGCCGGGAACAATGGGCTAGTAACCCCTTTTCATGTAATAATTGCTAAAAAGAATAAGAAGAAGAAAATTGTCAAAGTGGAAAGTCTGAATGTGCGTGGATGTTGTGCAAATGATAAGAAAGAGATGATTGTGGATGTTATGAATGAGAAGAAGCTGGAAGTCCTGGCTTTAAGTGAAACAAAGCTAAAGGGAGTGGGAGAGTTTCAGTGGAGAGGAATAAATGGGATTAGGTCAGGGGTTTCAAATAGAGTTAGAGCTAAAGAAGGAGTAGCAATAATGTTTAAGGATAAGTTATGGGAGGAAAAGAGGGACTATAAATGTATTAATTCAAGGATTATGTGGAGTAAAATAAAGGTTGGATGTGAAAAGTGGGTTATAGTAAGCGTATATGCACCTGGAGAAGAGAGATGTGTAGAGGAGAGAGAGATTTTGGGAAATGTCGAGTGAATGCGTGGGGAGTTTTGAACCAAGTGTGAGAGTAATGGTAGTTGGGGATTTCAATGCTAAAGTGGGCAAAAAGGTTGTGGAGAGAGTAGTAGGTAAATTTGGGGTGCCAGGGGTAAATGAAAATGGGGAGCCTTTAATTGAGCTATGTGTAGAAAGAGGTTTGGTAGTAAGTAATACATATATTATAAATAAGAGGATAAATAAATATACAAGGTATGAGATAGCATGTAATGAAAGTAGTTTGTTAGATTATGTATTGGTGGATAAAAGGTTGATGGGTAGGCTCCAGGATGTACACGTTTATAGAGGGGCAACTGATATATCGGATCATTATTTACTTGTAGCTACAGTTAGAGTAAGAGGTAGATTAGAAAAGAGGAAAATGGCAACAACAAGCAAGAGGTAGGTGAAAGTGTATAAACTAAGGGAGGAGGAAGTTCGGGTGAGATATAAGCAACTATTGGCAGAAAGGTGGACTGGTGCAAGTATGAGTAGTGGGGGGATTGAAGAGGGTTGTAATAGTTTTAAAAATGCAGTATTACAATGTGGGGCAGAAGTTTGTGGTTATAGGAGGGTGGGTGCAGGAGGAAAGATGAGTGATTGGTGGAATGATGAAGTAAAGGGTGTGATAAAAGAGAAAAAGTTAGCTTATGAGAGGTTTTTACAAAGCAGAAGTGTTATAAGAAGAGTACAGTATATGGAGAGTAAAAGAAAGGTGAAGAGTGTGGTGAGAGAGTGCAAAAGGAGAGCAGATGATAGAGTGGGACAGGCACTGTCAAGAAATTTTAATGAAAATAAGAAAAAAAAATTGGAGTGAGTTAAACAAGTTAAGAAAGCCTAGAGAACGAATGGATTTGTCAGTTAAAAACAGAGTAGGGGAGTTAGTAGATGGGGAGATGGCGAGAATATTTTGAGGAACTTTTAAATGTCGACGAAGAAAGGGAAGCGGTAATTTCATGCACTGGCCAGGGAGGTAAAGCAGCTGGAACTGACGGGATCATGACAGAAATGTTAAAAGCAGGGGGATATATAGTTATAGAGTGGTTGGTATTTTTGTTTAATAAATGTATGAAAGAGGGGAAGGTACCTAGGGATTGGCAGAGAGCATGTATAGTCCCTTTGTGTAAAGGGAAGGGGAACAAAAGAGACTAAAAATTATAGAGGAATAAGTTTACTGAGTATACCAGGAAAAGTGGTTTAGAAAGACACGTAAGCAAACACTATAACATATTTATTAGAAAACGTTTCGGTCCTGGGACCTTGATCACTTCTAACATACAGAAGTAGAAAGACATTATATATATAGGCGGAGAGTGAGAGGTGACGCACGTGACCTGAGGAATGTCATAAGAACATAAGAATGGAGGAACACTGTAGAAGGCCTACTGGCCCATGACAGTCAGGTCCTTATCAAAACTACCTCTACCTATGATGAGGACGGGTTGACGATGAAATCATGTGACTCCTGTGTTGTTGGGTTGGTGCAGCTTAAGTATCATGTATTATGATCATGTATCATGTATTATGATACTTAAGCAGTACCAACCCAACAACACAGGAGTCACATGATTTCATCGTCTACCCGTCCTCATCATAGGTAGAGGTTGTTTTGATAAGGACCTGCCTCGCATGGGCCAGTAGGCCTTCTACAGTGTTCCTCCATTCTTATGTTCTTATGACATTCCTCAGGTCACGTGCGTCACATCTCACACTCCGCCTAAATATATAATGTCTTTCTACCTCTGTATGTTAGAAGTGATCAAGGTCCCAGGACCGAAACGTTTTCTAATAAATATGTTATAGTGTTTGCTTACGTGTCTTTCTAAACCAACTTGTCGGTATTTATTACCAAGGTTCATACCACCAGGAAAAGTGTATGGTAGGGTTATAATTGAAAGAATTAGAGGTAAGACAGAATGTAGGATTGCGGATTAGCAAGGAGGTTTCAGAGTGGGTAGGGGATGTGTTGATCAAGTGTTTACATTGAAGCATATATGTGAACAGTATTTACATAAAGGTAGGGAAGTTTTTATTGCATTTATGGATTTAGAAAAGGCATATGATAGAGTGGCTAGGGGAGCAATGTGGCAGATGTTGCAAGTATATGGAATAGGTGGTAAGTTACTAAATGCTGTAAAAAGTTTTTTATGAGGATAGTGAGGCTCAGGTTAGGGTGTGTAGAAGAGAGGGAGACTACTTCCCAGCAAAAGTAGGTCTTAGACAGGGATGTGTAATGTCACCATGGTTGTTTAATATATTTATAGATGGGGTTGTAAAAGAAGTAAATGCTAGGGTGTTCGGGAGAGGGGTGGGATTAAATTATGGGGAATCAAATACAAAATGGGAACTGACACAGTTGCTTTTTGCTGATGATACTGTGCTTATGGGAGATTCTAAAGAAAAATTGCAAAGGTTAGTGGATGAGTTTGGGAGTGTGTGTAAAGGTAGAAAGTTGAAAGTGAACATAGAAAAGAGTAAGGTGATGAGGGTATCAAATGATTTAGATAAAGAAAAATTGGATATCAAATTGGGGAGGAGGAGTATGGAAGAAGTGAATGTTTTCCGATACTTGGGAGTGGACGTGTCGGTGGATGGATTTATGAAGGATGAGGCTCATCATAGAATTGATGAGGGGAAAAAAGGTGAGTGGTGCGTTGAGGTATATGTGGAGACAAAAACGTTATCTATGGAGGCAAAGAAGGGAATGTATGAAAGTATAGTAGTACCAACACTCTTATATGGGTGTGAAGCTTGGGTTGTGAATGCAGCAGCGAGGAGGCGGTTGGAGGCAGTGGAGATGTCCTGTCTAAGGGCAATGTGTGGTGTAAATATTATGCAGAAAATTAGGGGTGTGGAAATTATGAGAAGGTGTGGAGTTAATAAAAGTATTAGTCCGAGGGCTGAAGAGGGGTTGTTGAGGTGGTTTGGTCATTTAGAGAGAATGGATCAAAGTAGAATAACATGGAGGGTGTATAAATCTGTAGGGGAAGGAAGGCGGGGTAGAGGTCGTCCTCGAAAAGGTTGGAAGGAAGGGGTAAGGGAGGTTTTGTGGGCGAGGGGCTTGGACTTCCAGCAGGCGTGCATGAGCGTGTTCGATAGGAGTGGATGGAGACGAATGGCATTTGGGACCTGACGATCTGCTCGAGTGTGAGCAGGGTAATATTTAGTGAAGGGATTCAGGGAAACCGGTTATTTTTATATAGCCGGACTTGAGTCCTGGAAATGGGAAGTACAATGCCTGCACTCTAAAGGAGGGGCTCGGGATGTTATCGGTTTGGAGGGATATGTTGTGTATCTTTATACGTATATGCTTCTAAACTGTAGTGTTCTGAGCACCTCTGCAAAAACAGTGATTATGTGTGAGTGAGGTAAAAGTGTTGAATGAACATGAAAGTATTTTCTTTTTGGGGATTTTCTTTCACTTTGGGTCACCCTGCCTCGGTGAAAGACTGCCGACTTGTTAATAAATATATATATATATATATATATATATATATATATATATATATATATATATATATATATATATATATATATATATATATATATATATATCAATAACAACACTGCGCTAGCCAAGGATTCGAACCCATGTTGTACTGGGATGCCTTATGGTAAGCGAGAACCACATGACGCTTACCATTAGGCAGGCCAGTACAACATGGGTTCGAAAATTAAGTCCTTTCTGAAATTTTCTCTTATACGTTTAAAGATACATTTTTTTCATTAATGTTAATGTAAAAATTTATAATTTTGCACCAGAAGAATCTTAGAAAACTTACCTAACCTTATTATAACAATTGATTTTAGCCTAACCCAACTAAATATATTTTAGATTTGTTTATAATAATTTAATGCTAAACAAACACAGTGAAATATATTTTTTTCGTTAGGTTCAGAATGATTTTGGCGAAATTATTGCATACACAAATTTTCACTTGTCCTATATGGCAAGATGAGCGTTGCTATTTAATCCAAGATCGCAAGTTCTGCCTATTCGGCACGACGACATATATATATATATATATATATATATATATATATATATATATATATATATATATATATATATATATATATATATATATAATTTATTTATACACATACACACAGACGTGCAACACACACGGCTAACAACATACATGTGAAATGTATATTTATGGAAAGCTGTAAGCCTGGGTACTGGTAGTTTATTTAGTCTAATCCAATTCCTTGGATAAGGAGCCCTTAATCGGCATCAAGGCACCTTCCATAAAGGATACAGGTGAAGGGAATTATGTCACTGTTCGATGAATCTGTTGACAATCATGCGACACACAACAGTGCTCTCTAGGCGAGTGCGGGAAACATAATACTGCTCTTAGGACGAGTTTGGGGCCCACAATACCGCTACAAGGACCAGTGTGGAACAATACCACTACAAGGACGATTGTGGATACGCAATACCGCTCCCAGAACGAGTATGGGGAGCACAATACCGTCCACTGAATAAGCATCGAGAACACAATATCACTCAGGATAAGCAGTAGTAGTATTTCACGAAAGCCAAAATACTATCGTATATTACTGGAAAGCCATGCGAAATTGGATGCCACAGGTAACTAATAACTTATCTCTGATTCTTCAATCTAACTCGGCCTCCAAATTTACTTTCAAACTTGTTAGTTAGCATCATCATCTGTGCGATCTACGTACAAGCTGAAAATTACTTAGTCCTGACTTGATTTTTTTTACGACAAAACGAGGACAGTGAAGAATAATCTTTCAGATGCACCTTGTGTAAGGTGATATATGGGAACCTAACTAGACAGGAATGAATATGACCCTGTTAGCTATTTATCACCCAGAAAGAGAAAGAGAAAGAGAAAGAGAAAGAGAAAGAGAGAGAGAGAGAGAGAGAGAGAGAGAGAGAGAGAGAGAGAGAGTGGGAGGGAGGGAGGGAGGGAGGGAGGGAGGGAGGGAGAGAGAGCGAGAGAGAGAACGAGAGAGAGAGTGGGAGGGAGAGGGAGAGGGAGAGGGAAAGGGAAAGGGAAAGGGAGAGGGAGAGGAAGAGGGAGGGAGGGAGGGAGGGGAGGAGGATGAATATGCCACTGCAGGCTTAGAGAGTTTGAATATTCCTGCATGAAGCCAACACAAGTACATCAGGCCACTCTGGGCGTTCTGTAAGCCGACTCAGCTGGGTCTTACACCTTATGTCTTCCTCATCTTTAACACAGAACTTCATCATACATGACACAGAGGGTTGTTCAACTGAGAGTAGGAAGCTTTCTCGAGTTGCCTCCTGCAACTTCTGATGTATCATGGAACTCTTACGGCGAATGGAAACACTATAACTCCCATTCATTCATGAGAGAATCATAGCTCCATCCCACTTTTCACGGTAGTATCCTCAGCTGAGCAAAATGTTCTCGTAGATAAATATTACTAGATAGAAAAATATCACAGATTATGGACTTTACTGGAGATAAGGGCAGATACACCAAGAGGTGTGTATTTTGGAGATTGAAATAACTTTGATAGTGTACAGGTGACCTATGGCCTTAGTGATCCTCATGTAGCAATCTTTAAGCCAATAAATAAACCAGTGTAAGTATTATGTAATGGAAATAGAAAACAAAAGCTAGCTGCATGAAGAATAAAGGCTGTGAGATAAAACACTGAAAATGTTGGAAAGAGAAAGGAGTCTAAAAGCAATTACAGACACATGAGTTCACCGGAAGATCACAGAGAGGCAGTATTGGGAAACTCATCTGCTATACTGCAAAACTTTAGAACTTTCAGGTACATGGTTAATGAAACGAAAAAAAAAATGTTCTCACAACATATGTTCGATCAAAACTAACATGTGCACTTGAAAGAAACGGCGGAAAATATATATAAAATGTCAAAACAGGGGCCGCAATTTTTTTCCACATGGACGAAATGAGAGCCACAGGGCATGAATATGCTGGAGAAGTAGTCACAGTGACACAAGTGGCGAGTTAGGAAATGGAACCATCTGGATGAGGAAGTAGAGGAAATAGATTCCGAACACAGTTTTAAGAGTAGTTATGATAGGGGCACAGGGGTCAGTAATTACAGCATATATGTACGTCCGTTTTTAAGTAACTGAGGTAAGGCCAGGAAACAAGTACCACAACTAGGTAAATACACACACACACACGCACACAAACAAAGTCAGCAGGAAATGCCAAAAATATATTCCATTATTAGTAATATATGGAAGAGGAAGTGATCATACAGCGCCTGGGAAATGGGAAGAAACCAAGTTTCATCCAGGTAAGAAAAGGGAAGCTTCAATTTCTTGAATGAAGAGCCCTTCACCAGGGTCAAGACATCCTCCCTGAAGAGATCTCGTCTATAAAGAAGCATCAGAACACGCCATCAAAACATCAATACGAGTTTCTCACCAAGCTAATCATCTCATGATGAATTCGACGTCATCAAACCTACTGATTGCCTTCCTTCCCTCTCCTCTCTCTGATTAGCAACATTAAATTATGTGTAGCAATAAGGATGATACATGACGTCGATAAGGAACTATTTTTTTTTTTTTTTTGCCTCCAGCAAGGAAAACGGGAAACCTTGGTCTGGCCTCGTTACACGACCCACCACAAATCTTAAAATCGGCCGAATTCGAAGCTTATTGTGTTGCAATGAATTAAACTACGCTACATAGACGTGATATATGTTCACGGGAAGTCTATCAAGCAACGATTCATTACCCAATTTTTTACAATGCAGCCGCAGGATGAGGTATACGCCGTGTGATGCCAATGCTCCTCTAATTTGTTGCCCCTTTAAGACGAGGGAAGGTACCCTGATGCTAGAAAAAAAAACTTGATCCAAGGAATCATTTTTTCATCCTCTTAGATAAAACCTAAAAGGTGAAGGGCAGCTTTAATTCCTTGGATCAAGAGTCCTTTAGCTGCATCAAAACACCGCACCTTGGAAGGGTGGTAGCCAGAGAAGCTCAGCAGAGCTATAAAGTCTCTCATTATGTTAAGTTACTGTAATTTGAGTCGGCGGAGGTGATTTGCCTGTGAGTTTTTATGTCCTTGGTTGAAGATGTAACTGATGATGATTAAAGAGGGAAACAGCCTCTTTAGAGGGAGGGAGGGAATGGGGTAGAGAGGGAGGAGAGAGAGATAGAGAGAGCTTTGTATTTTAAATATTTGACTAGTACCGCTTACCTATCTCCCGCTATCCTCTTCCTCCACTCCTTTCCCCTTAATTCCTTTTCCCATCCATCCGTTTTCCCGTTCCTTGTTACCTCATTTCTCTATTCCCTCTCCCCCCTCTCTAATCTATGCTTTCTTTAGCTCAGCGATTTGCCATCAAACTGGTCTCAGAGCAAAGGAACATGACCATTGACGTTCAGAAAACGGACCTAAACTTTACGTCACTAGCACTGTGCAGGGTCAGGCGAGATATCTTCACGACATACAAGATACCGAGAGTGGGGGTGGAAAGGGCGTAACGTCGACAACTTGCGGTATAACACAATTATAACAAAGGAGAGACAACTACACAAGATTTCACTCACTGGTGGCTCCGTTAAGTACTTGATAAAGCTCCCTGTGGCGTGGATCAGTCTTGATAAAGTCTCTATAAAGAAAAACCATTCATCGCTTTACACCTATATGTCCATATAGTATGCTGGCAAGTATGTTGAAAAAGACAAGGCGAAGGCACCGGCACACACAATCAGAAACATACTCACACGTACCACATACATAAAACGCACACACACGCCCACACACATACATACATACCCACAGGTGAGCACACACAAACACGATAAAAAAAAAAGACAATCGTATTTTCCAGCCAAGCTTGAGAGTAGACGCAAAAATACGCAGTTTTTTTAGTATGTGGAAGAGGGTAGAGGATGAAGTTGAGTGTTCTTCAGTGGACTCAAGAGTCATGTGGGAATCATAGCAGAGTACCTTCATCTTCCTGAGAGCATCTTGAAGTAGCATCATCAGCAGTGTGTGGAGGGCAGGTGGTGGTGTGTGGAGGGCAGGTAGTGGTGTGTGGAGGGCAGGTAGTGGTGTGTGGAGGGCAGGTGGTGGTGTGTGGAGGGCAGGTAGTGGTGTGTGGAGGGCAGGTAGTGGTGTGTGGAGGGCAGGTGGTGGTGTGTGGAGGGCAGGTGGTGGTGTGTGGAGGGCAGGTGGTGGTGTGTGGAGGGCAGGTGGAGTAGATTTACTAAAACATACTTTTACTAAATTTAGGTTTGAAATTTTAATTTCAGTTTCGGGGAAAAGAAATTGTTTTTTTTTTTATCTTGGCCACCATTGTCATTACATTATCGTTTACTTACCGTCTTTTCTCTCTACCTCATGTTTTTCAAACTACTCCTCTAACAATCTACAGTATGGATTCTAAGAAACAAATGAGCTAGTTTGACGATTTTTATCCTTATTTTTATGAATCTGCATATATATGTGAATAATTCATGCATTTCGTTACATATAAACAAATTGTACCCCCACATTCTATAAATATACAGTAAAATAAAAAACTGTACAATACAGAATATACCCTCATATAAAGAATAAAGTTTAAGACGACTTTTAAGTCCGTGCTAAACTATTATCAAGTTGCGATGTCATATTGGTCCAGGACTGACCTTTAACGTCAAAATTTCAATGCACGATCATATTCAAATTTTGGGTCAGTTGTGAATGGCCCCAAATAAGATACTGTAACTTTTATTCTACATTTTTGAAATACTAAGCATGACCGTAACTCACATCAGACAATTCATACACAATTCTCCTCTCCCCACTCCCCGAGTTGTAAAAACTCTCCCTTAACAAATTTTAATATTTTACATAAAATGCGTTCCCAAGAGTGATATTCCCGTGCTAAAAGCTGTATTACCAATTAACTTTGTAAGAGGCGACAAATGCGAGTAATTCCAACAATCTTGTCCCATAATTCACCCACCTTGTTCAAACATCAGCCCATTTTTCCCCAAGTTCAACTCATTTTTCACCCCACGCTTCTATCATTTTCGCACGTTCGCCTCATTTTACTCACTTTCTTCTCAATTTAGCCCCCTCTCACTTCTGTTATTTTACCCACGCTCGCCTCATTTTTTCACAAGCTCACACCACAATGACATTAGCTTTATCTCCTGAATAATATTTAGGCCTCTCTGTGTTCAAGTGCAGTGTGTTCTCTAACACTGAACTTAGAAATATCAGTACACACGTTAACAATTTTGTAATATCACACACACACACACACACACACACACAACACACACACACACGCACACACATATACAGCAGGCCTAGTGTCTAATCGACATGTGCCTAGGACCAAATGGTAACACACACACACACACACACACACACACACACAAATACAGAGAAGGTATAAATTATTGGAAAATCTAACAGTGCCGCTGTAAGATAGGTGAAAGAGAAGACTTGATCACGACATGCAAAATATTTTGAGAAAGTGGTAAGGTGGACACGGAATGGCAAGCGTGAAATGTATGATCACAAAAGGACACAACTGGAAGGTGAATAACTAAATTACATAAAAGGACGTCAGATTTTTTTTTTTTTTTTTTTTTTTTGCAGCCTGAAAACAGTAAAGATCTGGAAAAAAAATAAATGACAAAATAATTTAAGCTTAAACAATTCTCAGCTTCTAAGGATGAAATAATAATTATTATATTAATATTATTATTATTATTATTATTATGATTATTATTAAAACCAACAGCTTGTTAAGAGGCGGGTACAAAAGCTGAAGCTCACAGCCCTAAGACTGATCCTGGTAATTAGCTAAATAATTAAGTATTTAATTAAGTAATTAAGTAAATAAGAAGGCATTTAACTATATAATTAAACATCGCAAAATACAATAACATTTACCTGGAACAATTTACAACCCAGAAATTGAAGAGAAAAAAATAGCACGAAGTTTCGGTCACTTCTAGACCATTATGAAGTCGCGATTGAAAAACAGACACAAATGCAGTATAATGTGATCCTTTATCGATTATGTTTCGCCCAAACAGTGAGCTTCATCAAATCACAAACAGATTTGATAAAGTGCATTGTGTGGGCGAAACGTAGTGAATAAATGATCGCATTATATTGCATTTGTGTCTATTTTTCCACCGCGTCGGTATTTTATACCATTTATCTCCATGAAGTCGTGATGATGATCCGGACCGACCGATAACGTCATCTAAATTTTCATCTTTAAACTGTCAGTTAGCTCTAATCTAACACTCTTTCATGAAGATGACGTGATGCTGAAAAACAATTTTGATCCGCCAGAATGTGGAAGTACTCGAGAGGGTTCCTGTAATAATTTACACGCCGGAAGAATGATTGGCTGTCAAATGGTACCGACAACTATGGTTAAGATACAGCTCTCGACACTGGGGGAAACGTCCAGGTAACTTGTGTTGCGTACTTTCTTACACACTAGAAGCTGCGTGTGATCTAAATCAGTCCCTCGCTTCTAATCCCATCAAGGACTAGTGAGTTTGGTGTATCGGGAAAGTGCTGGCCAGACTTCAATTCCCCAAAGTTTAGTGTGCTTTGCAAACAGTAATATTTAGAACCAGAAGGACAATATAGTTTTTGCAGTCTCGAGGACTGTAGGTAGGTAGTGGGAATAATACAAGCTAATTCGCCATCCATCATATTAAGCCTATTATGTCAGAGTATGCCTTGTACCAGGTCCATATACTGTGCTTCATATGTATAGATATATATATTCTCAGTCCCCAGCAGGATTCGAGCCTGTTCACTCTCCATAAACATGAAATTTGCTTAATAACAGTGCCCGACAGGGCGACCGAGTCCTCACCCTTCCTTTTCTGTTACGTTATTAATAAAAGTCACAGATGTGTTCAGTGAGATCAATATCAGACTTCTGATTGATGCTGAATGCTGGCACTTTTGCAAGCAGCACAGAATCTCTGTTAGATAATAAAATGAGCCCAGATGTATCACTAATGACCTCCGACTGCGAAGCTTCTTCCAGTCAATACACTGATGGTTAATTGTAAGGGCAAGCCACTGATCCTGTATACACCAATCTGCCAGTGTTCCTCTTGGCTCTAACGTTGTCGACGTGAGAGACAATACTGCAAACCTTAGGCGGACGGTAGTTTCAATTAGAGACATTAAATCCTACTATGATTTTAACCTCTTTATTAAATGAGTATCTCTTCGCAAGCAACTCTACATTTCTTGATAGTCTCCGTCCCCTGGTAGCCTAGAACTAAATAAGGCATCAAGTTAGAACCCCTGTTAAAAAATAACCTAGATCTTTCTCTGAAGGAATCACTGGATCTAAACCATTCTCCTTGTCTGAGTGAATGGAGTGAACATATATATACAGCCACCTAGTTTAATATCCTTATCCACTACATCCAAAGAATTACCAAACCAAATTCCACCTGAACTCTCACATTTTTCAGTAATGGTGCATGACCTCAGGTTCATTACCGGCAGCAGTATGATGAATTCTATCACAATGATGGGCCACAAACATTCTGAGGCAGTATGACCGTTGAAAAAATTTATGCGGCTATGCTCAAGGCTAAGGTGAAAGGCCCTTAAAAAAGACTACCTGTCACTTAGGTTGAGTGTATATAAGTCTGAAGACTTTTGTTCACTATCATTTTTTC
This sequence comes from Cherax quadricarinatus, assembly GCF_038502225.1. NCBI lineage: Eukaryota > Metazoa > Arthropoda > Malacostraca > Decapoda > Parastacidae > Cherax > Cherax quadricarinatus. Next base: position 16,871,812 of record NC_091348.1, read on the forward strand.
TCTGCAATTGGCACCAGTCTCAACCCAGTCTCTCCGCCTTGCTTCCAATATTCACCTTGGGTACAAAAATGTTTGTGGCACGGTTGGAACTACACAAATTCCACTGGATGGCATTTAAGACAATGAAAGTAATGATATTATCAAGAGGAGCCGGGCTTTCAGCTTGGAAATCCTATTAACTGCTAGGATGGGATCACATATCCTGGGAAGAATAGTGAAAAAGGGAACACATTATAGCATTAGGACGTTGTTTCATTAAGACATCTACTGTCCCTGTGCACCTAGCAGTGAACAGGTACCTGGGTGTTAGCCGACTGGTGTGGATCGCATCCTGGGGACAAAACTGACCTAATTTGCTCCAAATGCTCTGTGTAACAAGGGGCTTTCTATATAGTAGTATGTCATTGATGCCAGATAGGCCTGTATACCTTGTACATGTACTCGAAGAAATAAAGATTATTATTACTATTATTATTATTATTATTATTATTATTAATATTATCCTGGAAATAACAGCAACAAAAACTGTTGTGTGAACCCACACCCTTGTCTAATTTGTTTGATATCCTCAGAGTGGTGCTGCAGATGACAAACAGGAAACGTCAACAAATAGGATCTGAGATCTGTGGCTACTGGGGAAAAGGTGCTACAGGCTTTCTCAGATAATTGGGTTCCATGGTCATCGAAACTACGAGAAACTCGTGATATCAAGTGTCAACTGAGTATTGTTATCCTGTCAGTATAGACCAGGATCTCTTAAGGAATGTATCCAGCACTTTGCTGAATCCATACCACAAAGAATTCAAGCTGTTCCGGGGGCAAAGAGGGCTCTACCCAGTTCTTGAAGGATGTACCTAATGAAGTGGCTACTGAGTGTATATTACATAATGTATTTGTCACCATACCAAAGTGAACATGAATATATTAATGTGAGCAATTTTTTATATTAATGAGCGGGAGTAAAATTATTTAATTTACTATGGTTAAGCTGTATTCTAGCTCTTGAGTTTACTTTTAGTAAACACAGGTCAAACATTTTATGAAATCTCTGATAAGCTATATTCAAAATTGGAAGACTACAGAAATACGTTGAGTTGTTCATCTGTAAAGTTGGTACTGAGTTTGTGTATTTTGCATGTGTGTGTGTGTGTGTGTGTGTGTGTTACCATTTTGTCCTAGGCACATGTCGATTAGACACTAGGCCTGTTGTATACGAGTACGCGCGCGCGCGCGCGTGTGTGTGTGTGTGTGTGTGTGTGTGTGTGTGTGTGTGTGTGTGTGTGTCTGTATATGTGTAGTGTGCATGTATGTGGGTGTGTGGCGTGCGTACTCACCTAATTGTGGTTGCAGGGGTCAAGACTCAGCTCCTGGCCCCGCCTCTTCAATGATCGCTACTAGGTCCTCTCTCCCTCTGCTCCCTGAACTTTGTCATACCTCGTCTTAAAGCTATGTATGGTTCCTGCCTCCACTACATCACTTGCTAGACTATTCCACTTCCTGACAACTCTATGACTGAAGAAATACTCCCTATCATCCCTGTGACTCGTCTGAGTCTTCAGCTTCTAATTGTGACCCCTTGTTTCAGTGTCCCCTCTCTGGAACATCCTGTCTCTGTCCACCTTATCTATTCCCCGCAGTATGCGCGCGCGCGCGTGTGTGTGTGTGTACTCACCTATTTGTGGTTGCAGGGGTCGAGTCATAGCTCCTGGCCCCGCCTCTTCACTGTGTGTGTGTGCGTGTAAGTAAAACTGTCCATTTGTAATCATATACTTGTGTTTCAGGTGGACTGACCCCGTCACCCCAGCTCTTGTTCACGCCTCACTGCCAAATAGGGTGAAATAGCCAAATCTTTGATCAGGTCATTCTAATCCTCCACCACTCTAGCTTATTTGGGTTCGCTGTTTCTTTTACTTGGTACTTTCCCCATTATGCAGCTTAATCTCCCCTCTCAATAACCTATCCTTGCATGCTGTATTCTATGTTACCTTCCTTGTTTTCGCTCCTCCTTTGTTTGCTGCTCTCCAGCTCCGTTCCTTTAACTTCTGTATTTGCTTTGATGTTCTCTTGTGTACTTTCTCAAGTTCCACTTCATTTTTTCCACTGCGAAGATTTCATGCCAGCGCTAAATACTCAAGAATTACTGACACGGAAGAGACAAAGAGGGATTTTAACAAGTCACTGTATTGGTTACTAAGCTTCACCCTTAAGTCTGCAAGCTCATCCTTTGCTTCTGATATTATTCTTTTCATATGCTCTTAAGTGAACATAATCAGGGTAATAATTAATTTAATATCTCTTATATAATAGTATGATATCCTGGTGATCAGTTTAGGTAAGTGGACAAATTCAACGTTCTGAACAATTATTTATGCTACATTTCACTCGCCCTGAGTTTCTTTACCGAGTTACGAAATCGTAATAACACGATAGCAAAAAAACCACGGTACAGGTGGGGTCAGAAACCATGGCAAGTGAGTCGCAAAACTCCATGTGTGTGTGTGTGTGTGTGTGTGTGTGTGTGTGTGTGTGTGTGTGTGTGTGTGTGTGTGTGTGTGTGTGTGTGTGTGTGTGTGTGTGTGTGTGTGCGCGCGCGCGTGCCCGTCCGTTTGAAATTAAGTCTACTTTAAACAGTTTGTATGAAACTGTGAATGCTACTGATTATGTGTTCTTGTGTGCGATTGCCCCAGAAAGAGCTTAATTAAACATTCTTTTTAGGAGAGAGAGAGAGAGAGAGAGAGAGAGAGAGAGAGAGAGAGAGAGAGAGAGTGAGAGAGAGAGGACAAGAAACTGAGGAAACTGTGCATCGACATCCAGAATAGTTTCAAACACAGAGTAACCTGAGCTTCACAAGTTATGCAGCATCACAGAACAAATGCGGACACCAGGTGAAAGTTACTCCAAACTGTCTCTGAAAGCACACACACACACACACACACACACACACACACACACACACACACACACACACACACACACACACACACACACACACACACACACACACACCAGGCCTAGTGTCTAATCGACATGTGCCTAGGACAAAATGGTAACTAACACACAAAACATTTCTGTTTTTAACCTATGCTAACCATAAAACCGAATCCCCGGGAAAAAAAGATTCTTCACAATAGTATTGAATATGCATTTTTCCGTTCGTTCTTTATGTTCTACCAAAAAGATTTTCGACGTTTTTCATGCATTGTGACTGCTGACAGTTGAAAACAAAACAAAAAGAAATTGAGGTCTATTCTGTATTCCTAAACTGAATGATTTTCTTTTCATCTTGTATCCATTTTCAATATTCACAGATAAATACATGTTAATGAATATTTTTTTATGTAAATTCATCACTATTTTACATATTTTGTATTATTCTTTATAAATCAGTTATTCTTTCGTTCGGTTGGTTTATTAGGCATGAAGCCTAATACACCAACTATTAGTATAGTTATGCGAGTTTTTTGTATCGCTGTTGTGAAGTACAACTACAACTTACACTATGATCTTTGCTGGAATTTTGTTTCTAAAGATAAAAATACCCGTATTGCTTCTTGCCCTACAGCAGATAATATACAGATACGAAAAAGTTATATAGCATTAAAATGTCGAAAGAATTAGTTGAAATTGGGATATACACGATTTTTTTTTTTTTTTTTTTTTTTTGCATTTCTAAAAATTTTCTGGGAACCAACTCAGGGAAGACGGTTCACAAAAAAACTCTTGTAGAGTAAGTTAATGAAACTGAGACATTGTTCAATACTCACACGAAAGAATGTTTGCAACCATTTTAGCGTGTGGTTAGAATTGCTTTCTAGCACTAAGCCGAATATTACTGTAGATTTTGTCTCCAGTGAGAAATAAAAGTAATATATTTGAAGTTA
>NC_091348.1:16883192-16900692 GCF_038502225.1 Cherax quadricarinatus
AATCATTTCTGTATTCGACTGAAGAAGCCTGCTAAGCAGGCGAAACGTTTCGGCGAGATTCCCAGGTATTACGTATGTATCTCGTTCATGTTTATGAATCTAACCACTATCACTACTCAACCTCCTAGACTCACAGTTGATGAGACGACCGCCTCTCCAAGAACCGGAACTTAACTTTGATCTTTCCTGGGGGTAAAAAAAAGAACTAAGGCCATAAAGAAATACTTTTCTCTTTACTCTGAAAAATCTAACAGCTGCGATCGACCAGGAAAAAGAGAGGAGAATTCCGATCCACCTGTGATGCCTTTTTACTCTCCCTCCCACCTTCCTTCCATTGCACTCTCTCTCTCTCACACCAACCTTCCATCTTACTTTTCCTCCCTTTCGCTTTCCCATCCTTCCATCTTTTCACCCTATATTTCCTCTCTCCCACTTTCCTGTCCCTCAGCTTTCTCAGCCTACAACTCTCACCTCACCTGGACTTCATCCCTCCTTTTCTATCTCCTTCGTCCCACCTACCCTCCTTCACACCTTCTACTGTTTACTCTTGGCTAGATACCTAACACCTGCTGCTCCTATTTACCTATCAGGAAATAGATACGTAGGTGTTAATCGACTGTTGTGGGTCACATCCTGAGGATAGGCGTAGGGAGCCATATGGAAATATACCTACCCTACTGCTTGGCTTTCTTGAGTTATCTGTGGTTATTATTCCAAATAGTTTTCTTATTTATCTTCTTTTCCTAGTTCTTCCCTCGTCCGTAGGAAGGAATCGAAGACCCGGCACAGCATCCTTCTTTAAGCAAAGAGGACCATACCCAGCATCTCTGAGGGCTATTATTATTATTATTATTATTATTATTATTATTATTATTATTATTATCATCATCATTATTATTATTATTTCAATCATTGTAATGAATTTTAAACAGAACTGCAAAAATTAAAACTCTTGTTTTTATAGTTTTTAAATAATTTTCACGAGTTTGATGAGCCCTTAAAAACTATGTGCCACAGTCGAACATTGTGTAAGCTATTGTTTTCTTCTACACTAACTCTGTTCAAAACTTTCGTTTATAACTTCAGAATGCCTTATTTGGCAGGCTTTAAATTCCTTGGTAAACTAATACTAGATAAAAGGTTCGTAGAACAACTGACAAGTGCAGGTACACACTGATTAATTTTGGAATGTATCTTTTGGTCGGCGTTAAACTTCTAGTGATGCTGCGTTTTCTTCTAAGGAAGCGTCCCTTGATTTTAGGCTGGGCAAATTGTAATGTGCAAATTTTATTACTCAAACTGACTTCTGCATAGTAACTGGAGAACGTCTCTTTTACATAAGAACATAAGAACATAAGAACGAAGGAACACTGCAGAAGGCCTACTGGCCCATGCGAGGCAGGTCCAAGTCTCCTACCGGCTTAAGCCAATGCACCCAACCTAGTCAGGTCAGGTCACATTGACTTAAGGGAGGAACACGGCAACCGACCTGTTAGCACAAGCTATCAGGTCTAACTCACACCCACCCACATCTACTCATGTATTTATCCAACCTATTTTTAAAGCTACACAACGTTCTGGCCTCTATAACGGTACTTGGGAGTTTGTTCCACTCATCCACAACTCTATTACCAAACCAGTACTTTCCTATATCCTTCCTGAATCTGAATTTTTCCAACTTAAAACCATTGCTGCGAGTCCTGTCTAGGCTAGATATTTTCAGCACACTATTTACATCCCCTTTATTTATTCCTGTCTTCCATTTATACACCTCAATCATATCCCCCCTAATTCTACGTCTTTCTAGAGAGTGCAGTTTCAGGGCCCTTAGTCTATCCTCATAGGGAAGGTTTCTGATACATGGGATCATCTTTGTCATCCTCCTTTGTACATTTTCCAGAGAATTTATATCCATTCTGTAATACGGTGACCAAAACTGTGCAGCATAATCTAAATGAGGCCTAACCAAGGATGTATAGAGTTGAAGAACAACCTGAGGACTCCTATTATTTATGCTTCTTGATATGAAGCCAAGGATTCTATTAGCTTTATTGCGAACACTTATGCACTGTTGTCTTGGTTTCAGATTACTGCTAACCAGAACTCCTAAATCTTTTTCGCAATCCGTAATATTAAGATCTACATTATTTAGTTTATATGTGGCATGGTTATTGTCCTGTCCAACATTTAGAACTTTGCATTTGTCTATATTAAACTGCATCTGCCACTTCTCCGACCACTGCATCAGTCTATTCAAATCTTCCTGGAGTGCTCGAATGTCCTCGTCAGAATGAATTCGACGGCCTATTTTGGTGTCATCGGCAAACTTGCCGATGTCGCTCTTTATGCCCTCATCTATGTCGTTTATGTAGATTGTGAACAGCAGGGGGCCCAACACTGACCCCTGTGGAACACCGCTCGTGACGCTTCCCCACTCTGATTTCTCCCCATTTATGCAAACTCTCTGCTGCCTATTTGTCAACCATGCCTCTATCCAGGAAAAAATTTCTCCTCCTATTCCATGTGCTTTAATTTTCCTCAATAGTCTCTGATGTCCATATACACAATATCATATTCATTACCATGATCTACCTCCTCAAATACCTTAGTGAAAAAAGTTAATAAATTCGTAAGGCAGGAACGCCCCTTTGTAAAACCATGCTGAGATTCGTTGATTAATTTATGCTTTTCAAGATGGCTACGAACTGCCTCGGCAATTATTGATTCCATAAATTTTCCCACTATGGAGGTTAGGCTTATTGGTCTATAGTTCGAAGCTAAGGACCTGTCACCTGTTTTGAAAATAGGTATCACATTTGCCATTTTCCACTTATCTGGCACCATGCCAGTTTGTAGTGATATGTTGAAAAGATTAGCCAAAGGTGTGCTAAGCTCCTCTTTACATTCCTTTAGAACCCTTGCATACAGTTCATCAGGGCCTGGGGATTTGTTAGGTTTTAATTTATCTATTTGCCTAAGGACCATGTCACTTGTGACCCTAATAGTGCACAGTTTATTATCGTCCTGTTCTACATAATTTATCATTACTGGAATATCGCTGGTATCCTCCTGTGTAAAAACTGAGAGGAAGTATGTGTTAAAAATACTACACATTTCCTTATCACTGTCAGTGAGCTGACCCGAGGAACTTTTGAGTGGGCCTATCTTGTCCCTGATCTTACTTCTGTATACCTGAAAGAATCCTTTTGGGTTAGTCTTCGATTCTTTTGCAACTTTAACCTCATAATCTCTTTTTGCTTTTCTAATTCCCTTTTTTATTTCTCTCTTTAACTGAATATATCGATTTCTTAATTGCCCCTCTCCTCTTTTGATTTGCCTATATATGCCTCTCTTTTGACCAATCAGATATTTTAATCTATTGTTCATCCATTTAGGATCATTTTTGTTTGATCTGATTTCCCTATTTGGAACATAATTTGACTGAGCAGCTAGAACTATGCCCTGGAAAGCATCATATCGGCAACCATCACCACCTACCTGACCCTTAGTCAGGTCATTCCAGTTCAGCCCACCTAAGTAATTTTTCAGTCCTATGAAATCAGCCAAGCGAAAGTCAGGGACGGAGACTTGATTGCCATTATTAGGGGAATTCCATGATATATTAAAACTGAGTGATTTGTGATCACTCTCCCCAAGCTCATCATTAACCTCAAGATTATTAATTAGTGTTTCCCTACTGGCAAGAACCAAGTCAAGGAGGTTATTTCCCCTAGTTGGCTCTGTCACAAACTGTTTTAAAAAACAATCCTGGATCGTATCAAGAAAGTCACCCGACTCTAAATTTCCTGTCAAATTGCTCCAGTCAATCTGTCTATAGTTGAAATCTCCCATTAGCACAACATTTTCGTATGTAGATGCCTTACGAATTTCGTCCCATAGAAGTTTACTGCACTCCCTATCAAGATTTGGGGCCCTGTAAATCACACCCAAAATTAGTTTTTCTCGGCCCTCGAGAAGCTGTAACCAAACAGATTCAGTGGCTGACGCTTCTAATTTAATATCTTGTCTAACACAACAATTTAAATTGTCTCTGACATACATCGCTACTCCACCACCTTTCCTGTTGACCCTGTCAGTGTGGAATAATTTATAGCCTTGTATGTGACATTCAGAGGGCATCTCTCTATCTTTCAGATTGAGCCAGGTCTCTGTTATAGCAATAATATCTATGTTTCCTGCACTTGCAATTAATCTTAGCTCATCTATCTTATTTCTAACACTCCTGCTATTAGTATAGTAAACCTTAAGGGAGCTAGTCCCTTGCTGCCCTCTGCTGTCCCCCTTTGTTTGCTGACCTGTTCTATTGTCTTTATTTATAACTTCATGCTGAATGCCTTTTATACATTTACTGTTTCCAACCCTAGTGTTGCAACCTGCTTGTTTCCCACACACACCCATACCTCTATCTTCCATCAGTTTAAAATCATAGGCATTTCACCAATGGCCTTCTCAATCGAGTCTGCAAGTGCTACCACCCCTGACCCAGAGAGATGTACCCCATCCCTTGCATACATATCATGTTTGCCATAAAAGTTGTTCCAGTTGTCAATGAATGGGATTGCAAGTTCCTTGCAGTATCTGTCTAGCCAGCAATTTACACCAATTGCCCTAGACAACCATTCATTTCCTACTCCCCTTCTAGGCAAGATGCTACATATGATTGGGATCCCTCCCTTAGACTTAATGAAATCTATAGCTGACCTGTACTTATCTAGCAGCTCTTCTCTCCTACCCTTCCCAATATCATTTCCACCAGCACTGAGACAGATAATGGGCTTGTTCCCATTACCTGACATGATATTATCCAGCCTGTTGACAATGTCCCCAACACCAGCTCCAGGGAAGCACACTCTATCTCTCATCTTCTTATTCCTATTACAAAAAGCACGGTCAATATATCTTACCTGAGAGTCACCAACCACAAGAATGCGCTTACCTTCATTAGCAGGGGCAGTAGTACCCTTACCTTCACTGGCCACTGAAGTACATTCATCCTGGAGAACAGAGAAGCGATTTCTTACCTTCAGATCTTCACTCTTAACTTTCCTTATTCTGATGTGCCTCCCATTACTGTGAACAACTCGCCACTTGTAGCAGGTGCTGGGCTGCACCTCACTGCTGGTAGCCGTTGCTACCTCCCCAACTACAGCCTCCTTACAGCGAGAGACAGACTGCACCTCACTGCTAGAAGTCTCATTCCCCACAACTCCAGCCACCTCACACTCTCTCCCAGACCCATTGAGGTGGACCTTCAGCCTCCTAATCTCCTCCTGGAGAAGCAAGACCTCCTCCTTCAACTCTCCAACCTCAGTTTTTAAAACACTGCAGAAGCAAGCCATGCTTTGTAACCGTCCACGCTAATCCCCAAAGCAGCTCAGGGTCTTGCAGAGACCTCCATACAAACCCTCTGTTAAGGTCCTTGTGATCGCCCAAAGCCTATGTAATTGTACTTGTGTAAATTTTACCTAAATAAACTTATATATTTAATAAACTAGCAGGTCAGGTGGCACAGGTAAAAGTAATGGACACGTAGTTTGTAGTAATGGACACGTAGTTTGTTCACAAATAAGTCACAGAATTTGACTTTAATGGGTTATCATACGTTATATCTAAGTAATGTACTTTTATATACCTACAACATTCTGTGCCCTAATTACCATTGATAAAAAAATATATTATGTACCTAAAGCTTAACTAAAACTAGCGTAAAAGGTGATCAGTCTTAAAGGAAAGTTTGGATTTTGGCTTTTTATGTCCAAGTATTATTATTATTATTATTATTATTATTATTATTATTATTATTATTATTACTGAAAGAACTTGGGAAATCTGAAATACTGCTTTCCATGCTACATTTTCTGAGTGTTACAACCGCTTAAACCTTGGTAATGCAATTTAAAGGACGGTCTGAGATGATGAAAAGAATGCCTCTAGTTAGCTTCAAAGCTGGTGTACCTTAGTGGAAGGTTTTTAAAGGGATTTGGCATATATATATCCTAACTGGTCATTTCTAGCTAAAAAAATGAGTATGGTTTTGCATATGGACTTGTAAATGATTCTTCTGACTGGCTTCGAATCCTCACTGCTAATATTTATCTGCATTACAAACTTATACCTCACACTGCATTATTCCAAGTGTGTGCACTGAGGTACAGGGGACCGGGGGTTATCTGGTACGAGAATACCTTCTTCGAATCTCGAAGCAACCGAAATGCATATAGTTAAATTAGAAAGGATGGTTGAAGATGGGTTGTTCAAGTGTAAAAAATTAGGGTAGAGGGAAAGTGTAGAAGACATAACACGAAGAGTTAGCAGGTTGTGAAAGAGTTTTAAAGAGTGGACTTGATCATTCAACAAGTATGCGTGTGTTGCATAGAAACAAATGGTTTAGTGAACACAAATAACCACCCGCAAATAGGAGACTGAAACTTATGACGACGTTTCGATCCAACTTGGACCATTAACTAGTTAGTGATCTAAACCGGATCGAAACGTCGTTATAAGTTTCAGTCTATGTGCGGGTTATCTGTGTATTGTTCCAGTCATGGTATTGTGCCTTTTTGTTCTTTTTGGTTTAGTGTATGACAAGCTGTTAGGCGGGGAGGAGGAGGGAAGGGGGAGGAGGAGAGCAGGGGGAGGGGGGAGGGAGAGGGAGAGGGGGGGGGCAGGAGGGGGAGGTGGAGGAGGAGGAGTAGGTGAGGAGGAACGGGATGATGAGGGACGGGGTAAGGGACGACGAGGAGGAGGAGGAGGAGGAGGAGGAAGAAGGGGATGATGAGGGATGAGGTAGGGACGAGGAGTAGGAGGAGGAAGGGGATGATGAGGGAGGGGGTAAGGGACCTGGGAAGAGGAGGGTACATCTTGAGTGGCTCTGGCAGATGATGGGTCTGACTCTGAGGTCTCCCGTGTACACACACGCCTCGATTATCCCGCCTGGAATCAATATTGGAACTCAAGTGAACTGGGCAAGGCCAAGTTGACGTTCAATCCGCGTCAAGAACCCAGTTTTACTTTTTTCCTATGTAACTACCAGTGTCTTTTTTTTTTCTTTGAAGTTGCTGTTTGCTGTTACGTGTGAGTTGCATGTGCTGTAGGACATGCCAACTACGAGTGCTAGTTACAAGAAACAGGAATGAAATTTTTTGCTGTGTTGCTTCGTATCTTGAGAATTTAAGCAACCAGAGGAGACTGGTCGAAATAGGACATGGAATGACAGCAAGCAACAGAGCTTTGCTGTGGTCACATAAGCCTTTAACATAAGAAAGAAGGAACACTGCAACAGGCTTACTGACCCATGTGGGGCAAGTCCATGTCAACCCCCGGCTTAGACCAATGGCCCACCCAGTCAGGTCACCTCCATCCACACCCACTCATGTATTTATCTAACCTAATTTAAAAACTACACGTTTTAGCTTCTATAACGGTACTCGGGAGTTTGTTCCAATCATCCACAGCTCTATTAGCAAACCAGTGCTTTCTATCCTTCCTGAATCTGAATTTTTCCAGCTTAAAACCACTGCTGCGAGTCCTGTCTAGGCTAGATATTTTTAGCAGGCTATTTACATCCCCTTTATTCATTCCTGTTTTCCACTTATACACCTCAATCCTATCCCCCCTAATTCTATGCCTTTCTAGAGAGTGCAGATTCAGGGCCCTCAGCCTATCCGCATAGGGAAGATTTCTGATACATGAGATCAACTTTGTCATCCTCCTCTGTACGTTTTCCAGTGCATTTATATCCATTCTGTAATACGGTGACCAGAACTGTGCAGCATAATCTAAATGAGGCCTAACCAAGGATATATAGAGTTGAAGAACAACCTGAGGATTTCTATTATTTATGCTTCTTGATATGAAGCCAAGGATTCTGTTAGCTTTATTGCGAAAACTTATGCACTGTTGTCTTGGTTTCAGGTTACTAATAGCCAGAACTCCTAAATCCTTTTCGCAATCAGTAATATTAAGATCTACATTATTAAGTTTAAATGTGGCATGGTTATTATCCTTTCCAACATTTAGAACTTTGTATTTGTCTATATTAAACTGCATCTGCCACTTCTCCGACCATTGCATCAGTCTATTCAAATCATCCTGGAGTGCTCTAATGTCCTCATTAGAATGAATTGGACAGTCTATTTTGGTGTCATCAGCAAATTTGCTTATGTCGCTATTTATTCCCTCATCTATGTCGTAAATTGTGAACAACAAGGGGCCCAACACTGATCCCTGCGGAACACCGCTTGTGACGTGCCCCCATTCTGATTTCTCCTCATTTATGCAAACTCTTTGCTACCTATTTGTCAACCATGCCTCTACCCAGGAAAAAAATTCTCCTTCTATTCCGTGTGCCTTAGGTTTCCTCAATAGCCTTTGATGTGGAACTCTATCGAAAGCCTTACTGTAGTCCATATACACAATATCATATTCAATACCACGATCTACTTCCTCAAATACCTTAGTGAATAAAGTTAGTAAATTCGTAAGACAGGAACACCCCCTTTGTAAAACCGTGCTGAGATTCATTAATCAATTTAAGCCTTTCAAGATGGCTACCTCGGCAATTATTGATTCCATAAATTTTCCCAGTATGGAGGTAAGGCTTATTAGTCTATAGTTCGAAGTTAAGGACCTGTCACCTGCCTTGTAAATAGGTATTACATTTGCCATTTTCCATTTATCTTATATCTTGTCTAACACAACAACTTAAATCATCTCTGACATACATCGCCACTCCACCACCCTTCCTGTTGATCCTATCAGTGTGGAATAGTTTATAACCCTGTATGTTGCATTCAGAAGGCCTTTCTCTATCTTTCAAGCTGAACCAGGTCTCTGTTATAGCAATAATATCTATATTACCTGCACTTGCAAGTAATCTTAGCTCATCTACCTTATTTCTTAGACTCCTACTATTTGTATAGTAAACCTTAAGGGAGCTAGTCACTCGTTGCCCTCTACTATCTCTCTTTGTTTGTTGATCAATTGCTTTGCCTTTACTAGCAACTTTATTTTGAATATTGTCTTTTAAACATATCCCTGAGGTATCCTGGTTATATCTGCTGTTTTCAACCCTAGTACTGCAGCCTGACTGTTTCCCACAGACATCCATACCTCTATAATCTACTAGTTTAAAGTCCTAGACATGTCACCAATAACCCCGTCAATCGAATTGGCTAATGCGTACCTTGGAACAAGGTACGCAGTGCTTTACCATTCTCACCACACTGGACCAATACCTTGGCGCCCAGCTTGGGCTAGACATTAATCCAAGGCAGCCAGCGTTCAGGGAGAAGGCTTACAGCTTTTCATCTCATCCCCTGCATGCATCAGCCTTACTAGAGATTTTAACACTGCAAGGAATTCGCAAGAGCAGGCGAAATCTTTAGTAAGGCTGATGCATGCAGGGGATGTGATGAAAAGCTGTAAGCCTTCTCCCTGAAAGCTGGCTGCCTTGGAGTAACGTCTACCGCAAGCTGGGCGCCATATATTGGTCCAGTGTGGTGAGAATGGTAAAGTACTGCGTACCTTGTTCCAAGGTTCGTAGGTTCGAGTCTCCTTCGGCCAGAGATCAGTGTTTGTGTATATTTCGCCTGCTCTTGCGAATTTCTTGCATATATATATATATATATATATATATATATATATATATATATATATATATATATATATATATATATATATATTCTTTCGTACAAAACTATGAATAAATTTGTATTAATGTTTTCTCTGCCTTTCAGCGATGGCCGATGATTAAGTTTTTGAGCGCAGTATCCTGAAAAACAATAAAGTGCATTCAGTGTTTTTGCTTTTGTGTGCCCAATTCTCTTGTTATCCACGGAGCGCTATGATTGGTTTAGGTAACCCCAAGGCAAATCCAAAATTTGCTATTTTATTTTAAATATTGGTAAACATTCACAGAGTAAATATTTTGGTACGAAAGTGTTGTATAGCAACAAGGAAATATATTCACTTTGTTGAGCATTAAAAGATTATGTCAGTGTTTGTGTGTGTGTGTGTGTGTGTGTGTGTGTGTGTGTGTGTGTGTGTGTGTGTGTGTGTGTGTGTGTGCGCGCGCGCGCTCTTGCATGCGTGTTTGTGTATGCATGTTAGTGAAGATGTTTTGAAAAGCAAATACAGGAAATATGAAACCGAGGAAAACCTACATAACGCAAATTAAGGTCAAATATGAAGGGATAACGTATGCAAATACTAACCTTTAAAAATGTGTGGAGAGAAAAAATGTAGATGTGGCACAGTGGACAGGCGCACGGAAGGGTCAACTAGCGGAGACGAAAGTAATGAACCCTGAAGATAAAAGTACTGAACCTTTAAGATTTTCGTACTGAACCCTGAAAGTTTTAGTACTGAACTCTGAAGATGGAAGTGATGAACCCTGAACACTGAAGAATCGAACCCTGAAAAAATAAAAACTGATCCTGAATGTAAAAGCCACAAACCCTCAAGAATGGAGGATCAAACTCCCAGGCTGACTCCTAGGAGGACAGAACGCAGAACTGGTAGGTCGCAGGTGAGAGAGGTATCCTGATGGTGCTAATGCATCTCCTAATGCGTACTGGAGAGCAGTGAGGCATCTGGAATTACAGTTTTGTCCTCTGAAGACTTTCAGGCAACCATTTCTGTGAGCAACAGCAGCAGCATCAGTAACAACAGTAGAAGTAGTAGCAGTAGTAGTAGTAGTCGTAGTCGTAGTAGTAGTAGTAGTAGTGGTAATAGTAGTAGTAGTAGTAGTAGCAGAAGCAGCATCAGTAACAGCCGTAGCAGTAGTAGTAGCCCTAGTAATAGCAATAGTAGTAGCGGCGGCAGTAGCAGTATTAATAGTAGTAATGGTGGTAGTAGTAGCAACAGCAGTAATAGCAGGAGGAGGAGGTGGAAGAAGAGGAGGAAGAGGAGGAAGAGGAGAAAGAGGAGAAAGAGGAGGAAGAGGAGGAGGAAGAGGAAGGAAGAGGAGGAAGAGGAGGAAGAGGAGGAGGAAGAGGAAGAGCATCACCAGCACCTTTACTATTGGCAAGGCCTTTATCTGACCCGGGCACAGAGAGACTGATGGTTCCCAGAACTATTAAGAGACAGCAGATTTCCTCTATCTTCGGCTAGCCCAATGATGGCTATCTTTTAGATATCAATCCACTGATGACTGTCTTTTAGCTATCATTTCATTCCTGCAATTGTCTCCAACCATCATCTAAACACGTTGGTGCTAAGAGAAACTGAAGGATTCTCTACATTGCAGCTCAGCCAGACAAATTCATCCAGTTTGTCTTGGATATATGCTGTGAGCTCGACCATCACATTGCTCAACACTGCGTCCATCGTATTGCTCAGCATAGCGTCCTGTGAGCACTACCGTCATCATTGTCAGCAGTTTCTACATCAACAGTAGTAGCATCAACAGCAAGAGTAGAAGAGGTAGGAACAGCAGCAGAAGGAAATGCAGTATCATCAAAATAGAATTAGCCGTAGTACCATCAGCGTCAATATCAGCAGTAACCACATCAGCAGTCACAACAACATAAGCCTCAAGACCGGTAGAAGCAGTAGCCACAACAACAAAAGAAACATCAGCAGCACCAACAATATCAACATAAATACCATAGGCATCCACATCAACAGCAACTGCAGCAACAATAGCAGCAGCAGAAGCAGCACAACACCACCACCATCAATATCAGCAACACAGTAGCATCGTTATCCCTGTAACAGTGCTGGCTTGCTTTTCCTATCTTTGTATTCGCCTTACTAAAGGCCAATATTCATTAGTAAGACAGACAACAGTTTCTCATGTACTGATCTGAAGAGCATCAACAAGTCTATTGTTCCTCCTCGCTCACGCTGGTAATTCTCACGCGCACAATTCTCACCTGTACCTTAACAATGGACCGTGTACAGTTAATATCGTTCACCTGTTCACTGGTAAAGGTCAAATAAACAACGACCAAACGTATTTGTTCGAAAGGGTCGTCCGTAAATGGCCCGGAAACCCCCGTCCAGAACTTTCTCTAGTGAAACCGACCTTCCTTCACGAAGGAGTAAATAATCTTCATCTCCACAACGAGAAAAAGCTATTCAGAGTTTGCATTTTCTTCTTCAACCCAGTTACCGGACACGTCTGCAAGACCCGCTCCCTCACCTGTGTGGCACTCGTGCCTCCGGCACTCTCAGAGTGCCTGCTGTTGCTACTGGCACTCTGAGAGCTGCGACACTTGACAGAGGCGTCCTAGACCCTTCAAAGCCGAGGCGCTGCCTCGTTTCCAGCTCTGTGATGACACCGCTTCACTGAGCAGAGTCAGAACCTGCTGCCTCTGTCCAGCTGCGTCTTTCAACTGATTTTTTTTAATTGCGTGTGTCCAACTCGGTACACACACCAAGCGATGTGTATCTCTCAGTGTATACACATAAAGGTGTATATATCTTATTGCATATACACCGAGAGGCGTGTATGTTTATATACACAGAGGTGTATATATCTTACTATATATACACCGAAAGGCGTGTATCTGTTTATATACACACAGAAGTGTATTTATGTTAGTGGATTACCATATGCTAATGGACACGTATACAGGTAAGTCTCAGTGGATACACACCAAGCGGTGTATATTTCACGTGCTTAAATACACAGAGATGTACATCACCCTGCGTATTCAAACAGAATTTATATCAGTACTATTTTTGGGGGAAAAAAAATTATGTTTATGTACGTGAACTCTTACTCTAATGACCAATGTGCAATCTAAACCTTGATCCCTAAATAACACTTGCGGTACACACTGACATATGTGACACACCCAGGTACACCTACACACCCGAGGTATACTAAGATACGTGGTGTACACCCAGAGATACACTGTACATGACACTAAAAGCAACTCCTCTCCCGGTACAAATGGGAACATTTTAAGAAGTGGGCTTACGCCAAGATATCCAGGAATGCACCCAGACACCCAGGGGTGCAATGAAAGATAATCGTTGTAATAAGAATAATATCCGGTTGTTATGATAACTGGAGTGTCAAGGCTGACTCGCCTCTGTTTGTTATCAAGAGGAAACAATCTATTGATTTAGAGTTCAGAGAGAGTGGAAAACGATGGAGGGGGAAAGTGATCTCTGGAGGCAAGGTACAAGGGGAGACGGAGTGAGGGGAGGTAAAGTGGAAGGGGTGACAGAGTGAGAAAGGAAGCAGGGTGAAAGGGAAAACTGGGAGTGCTGAATGAGGGGAGACAGGGAGTGAGGGGAGGCAGAGTTGAAGGGAAACCAGTGTTGAGTTAGGGGAGGCAACAGGGAGGCGAGAGAAAAACAGAGAACTGGTAGTCAAGGAGACGAAAACTTGATGAGTGAGTTTGTTTACCACTTTTAATGAATATAATAATGATTGATGAGCATGTGCAATGAACGAGAAAATGGCCACCTCGTTGAGAGCGTCGTCAAGCAGATGGGAGATCAGTATATCCTGAAGAAGCTACTGGATTAGACTGCAGTGTAACGTAGGATGCCAGAGGGGAACAGGTAGGCAGTAATTATGTAGGCGATGGTGGGGGGAATTAAAATGGAGAATCCTTATCTAGTCACTCGCGATCTGATAATGATCCAAGACGGAGTGAAACGTTGTCTTGTCCATGACATGAAAATCGTTGAGACAACCGTGACTAATATCTCTGCTTTTGCTTTGTTACTACTAGCTGAAAATGCTTTCGAAACTATTACCATTCATGCCATCATCAGAACAAGTTACACAAAATGTACTGATATCCTAGCAACACATACTATCTATGCTGACCAGAAATCAATATTTCCTGACACCTAACCGCCGATTACCATCCTTGCTGATACTAAAGGAAAGCATACCAACCATGCAAACACCGAAATAGCGCATGCCATAGATACTGACATCCTATTAACACCAGAACAACAAATACCATTATGCTGGCAACCGGTTGAGTTCAGTTTGCTATGTAGCAACAATAGCAGGACAACCAGGGAGGCTGCTGAATAATTCCACCGTCGTTATCCAGAAATTCCAAACACATTCTTCCATTTTTTTTGAATAGTTGCTCAAATGAACTGAGTAATCGCTTGGAACACAGCATTGTGATTCACTGAGAGCATTTTGAGCATTTTTGCTAATTCAAGTTTAGCATTTGCGAGAGTACGTCTTTCTCTTTTCCCTAGTTAATTGCTTTCTTATGAGTATAATTCTCAGTAACCCAGCTGACCTCTAAGTCACACTACACAAGAAGCTCTGTATATTAGAAAATATCCCTATTGTTGGTGTCCAGGTGAATTGTTCTTAATGACTTTCGTTAGTCCGTAGGCCTCAAATCTAACTCGCTGCAGTAGAGGTGAATTCTATTATTATATATGTATACAATGGGAGCGGAGTGACATCTAAATTGTCGTATCTGAGCTCCTCTGGAAACACAGTGATAACGTATGAATGATGGTGAAAGTGTTGAACGATGATGAACGGTTTTTTTTCTTTCTTTTTTTTGATCACTCTGCCTCGGTGGGAAACGGCCGAGGTGTTTAAAAAATACAGTGGGTCATAGAATCATCAGCCCCCGCGGTATGGGCACTAATTAAGAGCTCTGAAATTTAGTAGACATAATAAATGGTTAAGAAATCTTTAGAAACACGTGGGGATAAGTGTTCTTAAGACAAGGGAAAAATAACAGAAAAATGTCTTAAAGGCTTCCGATTGCTATTCATATAAAAACAGTAAGACCTCCCGGAATGTTTGCATAAACATTGACGGGTACAATGTTGATGTACTGTAAAATCTAGAGCATACCCACAAAAATATATAACGTTATCCATGTTTTATTAAATTTATTCATAGGGAGATATTTAAATGCAGATGAGTATTTAAAGTTTCGCGAAAAATCTCTCCGGTTTTCTGACTGAACAATACAGCTTTACTCCATCACGAAGGAAAATGAAGCAGTTACATTTTCTCTTCATTGTTTGGTGTATAATACAGAAAGTACTGCGGTGTATGATCACAGGGCTCTGTGTATGTTTCGCCGATTCTGTGTGCATGACTGCATCGCTCCGAGTATGTTTTACTGCACGGTTATATAATGTATTGCACGTTTAACAGCATGTAAAACTGTGTGCACTTTTAACTACTTTTAAGTGTGTGATTTTAAACCTCTACATATGTTTTACTGCAATTGTTTAACTGCATACAGCCAATTTGAGGGTTACTTCTGAAATATTTTGGTTACGTTATTTTGGCTTTCATTCTCCATCACTGTCCATTTAGGACTCTCTCTTCGAAGCTTCTACCTAGAATTCTCTGCCATTCTTCAATAATAGCATCGAAGTGCCGCTTGAAGTCCGTCGGAGTCTTGCGGGAGTGAGACGTTATTCGCCCTTTGATCGTCTCTCCGGGTAAATAATAAACTCCAAATAGTTGATCCACTGGGAAGGATTAAAGATATGTATTTGTCTCGAGTTGTTGAGGCGAAGCAGTTTTATTTGGCTCTTGAGATGAGCGTGGAACTGTGACTCTGGCAGTGAGATCCAGAGAAAGGGAGAGAAAAATGTTCTCGATGGTGTGCAAGGGGTATGGATGCAAGGGAAAAGGGTGGGAGGAGGGTTCATAGAAAAGGGGTGCAAGAGGTAATATGTATGGATGGATACCTTGGGTACAGATGAATGGTTGGAAGGAGAATGGAAACACGAAGGTTACTACAAAGAGAACAGCTGACAGGCTGCTAGAAATTAGTATATCTGACAAGAGAAAAATATCTTCATAATACTTACAATATGCTATTGTTGACTTTTATGCCAAAGTTTCTTCTAGGAAATATACCAATAATCTATGCTATTCCCAAACATTATGCTAAAGTTATCACCGACAATGCACACATAATAAAACATACATTATGTTCCGAAACACAGGACTGATTAATATTAGTAGATCCTCTTCATTTATATTCTAAAACACTTTCAATACTGGCAGTCGTTCAATAGAACATGCAACTGATGAAGCAGGAAAAAAAATGTTGTTTATATCAGGTACATTATAAACTTAGCAGGCAAGTGATTGTTTCTTCCACTCCATACGGATTTTCCACAATCGTTTGAAAGATATGTGCTAAGCTATCTACAAACTGGATAGGGTGCTTTCGAACGCATTGCAGTTCGATATAAACATCTACATATACTATTTATTCTAGGTCAGTGTAACATAAATTAATATATAGTTAAGTATATTTAAATGTCAATAGCGAAACAGCTTAAACGTAGCGGAGCGTAATTCTGTACAGGTTTTCTATCCCTACGCCTGTTGCTGAAGTGGGAGGCTGGGCTGACATCAGAAAAAACGACCATCTTTTATAACAATTGTCCCGCCCAGACGTCTGCTGCTTATGGCGATGACGTACCTTGTTCATCTCTTAGTAGTAAAGAGGTACGCTGCAGGATAAATTTTAATTGGGACGTTTTACTCTGTTCAAGCTTCATCAAAGATGACATGATCAATCTTCAACAGTGTTGGCAGAATGAAATTCTGATTTCCCTGTCAGCTTGTACGACACTACTTTGTCCCTGAACTACCAAACTGAACAAGCACTATCTACTATCGCATTACTTATCACCTCTGCAATGTGTGTGTTGTGACTTTCTGCCTCTGTGTTAGGAAACCCAAGGCTACACAATTTCTTTTTGCTTTTACAAAGGACAATAAATCTATTTAATATAAATCATTATACATGAGGAAAACATACTGTACTGAAACTTCATAAATCTTTATATTTGTTAGACCAAATTAAATTGTTTCTATATGCACCTAATCAATTGTTGTAGTTTCAGACTCTGACTGCTCCACAAACAACCGAGATCTTTAATTCCTCACATCCTCTCCTCGTTTGTACTTAGTACTGTCTGTGTTGCGTCAACACATACAAAGGGAGCATTTTCTGCTGAATCCTGTGCAATACTAATGTTTATGCCAATGAATCTGTGGCTTCTGCAAACTCCAATATTAATGACTTGATTTCCCTTAAGCAGATTCATTCATAGACTATTTTCAGGTCATAACACCGCACACCGTTTTTTTTCTTTTTTTTTTTTTTTGCGTCAGTGACCGACGAACACAGATTATTAATCAAATCACAACTGGGTTTCTAACATAGCTACCTGTTATGGGAATAAGTACAGTCGAGCCTGTGCAGTGAATAATTACCATGGTTATCTCATAAAAATAATCCATTCACCCACCACGAGTGGTACGCTGATTTTAACAGTTTTGTTCCTGTGAAGACTCGAACAAAGCAAACCCAATACTGTATGTAGTACGCGGGAGTAGCTTCAGACAGACCGTATCCAATGCAGTCACACCCAGAAGAGGCTTCACACAGTCTGTTTCCAAGGTTCTTGCACCCGGGAGAGGCTTCGAGACGTTCGAATGCGATGCTGTCGCTCCCAAGAAAAAGCTTAGAAAAGTCAAAACCGATGGTTC
>NC_091348.1:16905692-16982207 GCF_038502225.1 Cherax quadricarinatus
TACACCGTCGGGTAAACCACGGGCTCGTTCTGGTCTTCCCGTTGTTACTGTTGCCCTTGGGAATAAACCTTTCCACTGCCTCCTTGCATTTTGTTGTTACACATTCCATCATTTCACTTACTGGCTTTCCTGCCAGTTCTCTGTCCCACTGGACCTCCCGCAGGAAGTTCTTCAACCCTATGTAGTCCCCTCTTTTATAGTCAGGCTTTTCCCATTCAACTCCTGTTATTCTCTCCACTTGCAGCTCTACTATGTATTCAAAGCACAGAACCACGTGGTCGCTAGCTCCTAGGGGACTCTCATACTTGATGTCCTCAATATCTGAGCTGCCCAGGGTGAACACAAGGTCCAATCTTGCTGGTTCATCCTCCCCTCTCACTCTGGTAGTGTCCTTAACATGTTGGTGCATGAGGTTTTCCAGCACCACGTCCAACATCCTGGCTCTCCATGTTTCGGGACCCCCATGTGGCTCCAGGTTTTCCCAGTCAATCTCCCTGTGGTTGAAATCCCCCATAACCAGCAACTTTGCTCTGCTGGAATGAGCTCTTCTTGCCACCTCAGCAAGTGTGTCCACCATTGCTCTGTTGCTCTCTTCATATTCCTCTCTTGGCCTCCTGCAGTTCTGTGGTGGATTATACATCACTGCAATGACCACTTTGTGTTCCCCAGACTGAAGTGTACCTGGTATGTAGTCTCTTTCTCCTGTCTCATCTATGCCTTCCATTTTCTCGAATTTCCATCTGTTTTTTACGAGCAGAGCAACCCCACCTCCCCCCCTGCCCCTTCTATCTTTCCTCATGATGTGGTATCCTGGTGGGAAGATTGCATCTGTTATTGTCTCCGTGAGTTTTGTTTCTGTAACTGCTATGATGTCTGGGGACTTCTCATTGAATCTTTCTTGCCATTCCTCATGTTTATTCGTTAATCCATCTGCATTTGTGTACCAAACCTTCAACTTCTGTTCTAATACTGTAACTGTGGTGCGGGGGGTGGAAACAGAGGGATCGGTGTGTGATGGTTGGTTTGGATTGGTCAGTTGCCTTGGCAGTGTCGTGGCTGGAGTCCTTCTGCAGGTGTTTCTGGGGGGTGTGCTTGTCCTTCCATTTGATCCTGGGTTATTCTGCTCTCCTTTTTCATTTCCTCCCATTTCTCCTTTCATTTTTAACTCTCTCTTTTATCGTCTTCCTTTCGTCCTGTGTTCTGTCTCGATCGAGGTACACACTCCGGAACTCCTGCTTGCCTCTCAGCCGTGCTTTCTCCTGCAGGATCATGGTTCGGGTTGATTCTGCCTTGAAAATTACTTTGAGAGGCCGATTCCTTTTCTTTGTGAACCACCCAATTCTCCGAAAATTTGCCACCTGGGTCATGTCCCCCTCGCCTATCACCTTCATATCTTCAATCGCTTTTTTCTCCTCCTGCTTTCTTTCATCATAAGTTTCCCCTTCAGCTTCGTCTAGCCCATAGACAAACACGGATCTCTCCCTTTCCACCTCCCACTCTGACTCCCATTGCATCCTCTGTGTTTTAGTTCCTTCCCATGGAGTGTTCCTTCCTTCAGTCCCTTCCCTAGTTATGGCCCCTATGCTTCATGGTTTGTCCTTCCTGCTCACCTGTTCCTGGCCCCCACAGGTATCTGGTAAGGTCCTTGCACATGTCCTAGTTCCTTCAGTGTCTTCCAGCCTCTCATTCTGTCCTAGTGTGCTCCCTGTCTTTGTTTTGGCCCCATGTGGGTTTGACAGGACCTCTGCATACAGTTTAGTTTCCATGCTTCCTTCAGACCTGTTGTCTGTGTTTGATGTAGCCATTGCCGATGCTGCTTCTGTAATATCTTTGTCTCTGTGCTGTTTCAGATGTCTCAGCTCCTCTTCTAATCTCTCTATCTTGATTTCTTCTGCTGTGGCCTGTTGTTTCCACCTTCTGCATTCTGCTGCTAACCTCTCTTCCATCTTCCTTTCCAGCTCATCTAGTCTATTTCCCCAGTCTTCCTCCCTTTTTTTGAGCTCTACCTCCCATTCCTCCCTCCCAGATTCGTCCTTGGAGCCCTTTGTCCTCATCCTGGTTCTAGGTTCCCCCGTTGTTCCACAGAAGGGGGAACGAGTGGTTAGGGGGAGGGGAATAGATGGTTAGGAGGAGAGGGGATGGATGGTTGTGGGGGAGTGGGAGGATGGTTATTGGAGGGGTAGAGATAGTTGGGGGAGGGGGTTAGATGGTTTGAGGGAGAGAGGGGATGGATGGTTATGGGGGAGGGGGATGATGGTTATTGGAGGGAGGGAGGTAGTGGGGGGGGTTAGACGGTTTGGGGAGGGGTTAGGTGGTTTGGGGGAGGGGTAGGTGGCTAAGGTGAGGTGGTTAGGGAAGGGGGAGAGGTGGTTAGGGGACGGGGGGTACGTGTGTGTGTTTGTGTATGTGTGTGTGTGTGTGGTGTGTGTGTGTGGTGTGTGTGTGTGTGTGTGTGTATGGTGTGTGTGTATGGGGTGTGTGTGTGTATAGTGTGTGTGTGTGTATGGTGTGTGTGTGTGTGTGTGTGTGTGTGTGTGTGTGTGTGTGTGTGTGTGTGTGTGTGTGTGTGTGTGTGAGAGAGAGAGAGAGAGAGAGAGAGAGAGAGAGAGAGAGAGAGAGAGAGAGAATCGCCTCCTCCACCAATAAACTTCTTTATTTGTACGTTTGTTATCTACAATTTCTCTCCCAATTCTCTCCCTCTCTTCCTTCCTTTCATTTATATATTAGCGTTACATCTCCCCTTCGGCTTTCTAATGTTGCTTATGTACCATTTTTCCTGTTTATATCTTTACCTCTTCTGTTTGAGGATAAGCTTCTTTGACTAGCCGTAATTTCACTCAGAATTATGATGGAAATGGAAGGAAAGGGGAAAGAAGTAAAATAGAAAGAATTGATGAAGGGAGGGGTAATGGTTATTAGAGGAAGGAGTAAATGAGAGTACACGACAAACATAGAACAACTTATGCATGGCCATTAGCTTACAATAAGTATATATTTAGCAGTCTAACTATCGCTTCTTCCGTCTAGATAGCTGAAATCAAGACAGTATAACAGAAGGTTCTCTCCCCATACTCTACAACATACGTGTCTCTAGCTCTCTTACGTCAATGTTTTTCTCCTTTCCCCTAGTTATTATCTGTACTTTTATTTGTGTGTTTTGTTTGCTTTAAAGTTTTTCTACTCAAGTCAGATTTCATTTACTTACAACTTGATTCTGAGTGCGATTCCGTCTCTTAAATTGGAAATGATGACGCTGCAATCAGTTTTCAGTCATAAAAGTTACTCGGAGTTCCTAATTCATTCGATTCCAATTCACTCGCGTTTCCAAATTTACTTGGGTCGGTCTGGGAAGAATGTTGCCATGCTCATTTGGGCGGGTTTGTGCTGAGTGTTCCTACATTCATCTGGGTGGCACAGAGCTAAATGTTTTGCATTGTTTTGAGCTGGTCTAAGACGATTGATACCTCTTATTTGGGCGGGTCTAGGATGAATAGATTTATTCTCTGTACCTATAGAAGCTCAAGGAGACGATTCAAGGGTCAGAGAGGTAATGAGGGTTCTTCCCTTTTCGCCTTTACTGTTCCTTGAAGGGATGGTACGGGTACCCTGATTCCGGTGAAGGGTTTTTGATACAAAGAATTAGAGGTTGCCCTCCTATGATCGAACTTAATTGCATCCTATTCCTCCATGCTTTATATCAGTGATTCCCAACTGTTTTAGGCTGCCGTTTCCTTGGCTCCCAAGTCACATCCCTAGCGCCACCCCTCCCCCACACATACGAACACATCTCTTTTTTGGTATTATGTTTACTGCAAATTCAAAATTCCTCAGCGCATCCATGGATCTTTCCACTGCCCCCAAGGATGCGGTACCACCCACTTTGGGAACCAGTGCCTTACAGGTTTAGTGCTTCCCATTAATATAAAAATAATGATGTACAAGAATGGTATATAATACCGACAAGATGAAATTAAGACACATGTGCAACATCTGGGTATCTTTATTGTAGACGTTTCGCCATCCAGTGGCTTTATCAATACAAATTCGAGGACATAACTTGAAGACAGTAGAAATATGTACAGAAAATGGGGTAATCAGTCCCTCAACCTTGGAGTAGGTGCGAAGAGCACCCTAGTCGTGGAGATTCTCCACGACTGATTACCTCATCTTCTGTACATAATTCTACTGTCTTCAAGTTATGTCCTGGAATTTGTATTGATAAAGCCACTCGATGGCGAAACGTCTACAATAAAGATACCCAGATGTTGCACATGTGTCTTAATAAAAATAATGATACTAAGTATTATTAATACTATTACTACTACTACTACCACTAATAATAATTATAATAATTATTAATAATAATAACAATCATAGCAGTAATACTGAAGTTGCAGTTGGGCGGGCTAATGAAACATTATCTCCGTATATTACTGTGAAGGTAGCTCTTAAATGAATAATGGTGAATGTGTTTCCTTGTATGGATGACATTAACTTTGTGGAAAACGGCCAACGTGGTGAAAAAACATTCACAATGATTTATGGAACATTTCGAAGCAGACATACCTCCCCATATTTAATTTAGCGACATTTAAGATTAAGATACTATATGGAAAATGTTTTTGCACTATGCAAAAAAAGAATGGATCCTAAAGAAGTTGAATTATATGATCCCAGCATTATTATTATTATTATTTTATTATTATTATTAATTTTATGGTTGAGATAAATCGTATGGTTGATGCAGCGCCTGGCGACATGGGAGGTAATCGAGTTCGATCATGGAAAGGAAGAATATCATATTCCTTGCATCAAGAGTCTCTCGCCAGCATCTAGACACCTGTCAGTATCGTAAACACAGACCAGTGTTCATTAACTCGAAGAAGGGTCTCAGAACCGAGATCGAAATATACTGTTAGCATAATTTGTTTAATTTATAAAGTGAATTTTAACTGAAGTTCATTAGTTTGTCACAACATTTCATAATGGAAGAATCTCACTTTCCGTCTCTTCCTCGACAGCATAAAATATTTAACACAATCTTTTATGGCTTGATCTATCAGATGGTTATGGATAATGGACACATCTTTTGTTTCTCGTCACGAGGGTATTGCATAAACTATGATATGTCGCAGCAGATGAGCTCTATCGTGTGAATAAGACATATAATGAGAGTTATTGCATTTAACTGTGAAGACGTTTCGTTCGTCAGGGACTTAATGAATTTGATAAAAATCCTTGGTGGGCGAAACATCTCAATCAAACGACATAACCGGCATTAAGTTTATTTAAATACTGTGAGTATACTCTACCACTTCATTATAGGATATACCGTAACCAAAGGATTAAATAAATACCCGTAGTTAAATACTTTCAGTATAATTAGACTGGCAAATAGTGCCGACATAGGTGACGAGGAAACAGTTCGCAGAGAAAGTCTTTACTCTGTGTATAAAGGAGTATGTTACCGACAACTAGTGGAGAAAGGCACACCCATAAGGGGATATTTACTGGAAACGTTTCGGTCGTGGAATTTTAGTAATGTTTCGGAAAGTGCCTTCCTTGATCAAATTATAACGTGATGAAGCTTAACACAGAAACGGCATAAGAATAATAACCAACTTTATGAAAAGTCTCTCATCACAAAATATTCCTCATTACAAAATGCCTCTCAATAAAAAAAGTTACAAAATGCGTCTCATTAAAAAAAAAAAACATGGCTCATTACAGTACTTCCAGTACTTATATTCCCTTGTAGTTCCTGGGGTAAGGTGTGGGAATGCCACCAGACAGTGCTCGTATAGCTCTCAATATTTTTTTAAATTCCAGCCTACAATATCACCTCAAAATATATTCAATGTACAACTGGCTTATTTTTTCGAACTGAAATTGATGCTGAAAAGAGATGGTCAAACAAACTTGGTAAATTCCACTGTAAACTGAAAGCGTGATTTTGGCTTCGGTACAAAACAATGTGTGTGCACATGTGCAAACAATAGACACTAGAAAGCACTTTTGTTTTCTCTATAGATCGCGTTCCGGAAATTTTCAAGTGTCCAAAAATTATGTCTCATAATCAAAGTTTTTCTGTGTGATTTTCATACAATGTAAGTCAATTTTGCTAATTAATTTTGTGTTTGTATTCTCTTCATTTATTATTACTACTACTATTTACGATTTTGTATTATAATAAGTATATTGTTTACTTTCAATAATAATAATAATAATACTAAAAGCCATATTAATCAACATCAACAAAATCAATAATCATAACATTGCTATTCCTGGAAAGCACGAAAAGCCACTTGGATCACACAGCACATTTTTTTTTCTATTTCTGTTAATTTTCAATGTTGCTGCTGCGCTTTATCAGTTAATGCGTTTCTGTTCTTCTTGCCCTGGTCGTGTTCTTGTTGTTCTGCACGTGTTCTTGCTCTCTGGACGTTTTTACTACTCTGGCCGTATCCCACCGAGGCAGGGTGGCTCAAAAAGAGAAACAAAAGTTTCTC
Source organism: Cherax quadricarinatus (assembly GCF_038502225.1). Lineage (NCBI taxonomy): Eukaryota > Metazoa > Arthropoda > Malacostraca > Decapoda > Parastacidae > Cherax > Cherax quadricarinatus. The sequence goes on from NC_091348.1 coordinate 16,912,202, forward strand.
CTTGTACATTTAGTAATATATACAAGAGATGGGGTTACTAGCCCCTTGCTCCCGACATTTTAGTCGCTTCTTACAACACGCATGGCTTACGGAGGAAGAATTCTGTTCCCCATCCCCATGGAGAATTATATATAAATATATATATATATATATATATATATATATATATATATATAGTTAATTTGTCCTTTGTAAACCTTTATCTCACTCCCTTTTTTTTTGTTTACTCTTCCCTACACATTGATATTCTGTTTGTTTTAACGCAAGAGTTTAACGCTTCCCCGTGAATGTTTAATACTTAAAATAAGTTTTTATTTTTGGATCTCTGCACTTTTCCTTTTTGCTTTCTTTTTTTCCCGTTGTTTGCTCCCTTCTAAATTCTTATCGCTTCTGCTCTTCTTACAAACACGTTAAATTTTCTTTCTTTTTTTTATCAGTTATGTATTGATGCTTGATTACAGTTTTTGGCTTTATTTTAGTCTCACTTTTCTCGTTCTTCGTACTAATATCCTGTGGTACGAAGCAAAGGGAAGTCTGTTAAATGTTTTGCACACTTACAGGACTCTTTTTTTCCTCTCTCTCTCTCTATCTCTCTCTCTCTCTCTCTCTCTCTCTCTCTCTCTCTCTCTCTCTCTCTCTCTCTCTCTCTCTCTCTAGCATGAATATTTAATACGACATATAAATCCTACAAATCTCGAACATACACATGCATTCATATTGTGCTGTTTAACCCATGTGTGCTTGGCGTTTCACAAATTATACAGGAATCACACTTATTATTGTTCTTTCTTCATTCACCTTGGCTCATCAAGCTTTCATCTAAATTATTTTACACGTTTTCTCTTTCCTATTCTCTAAAGTATTTTTCCCAGTCCTTGGCCTGTCATTTATCCTGTACAAGCCATCACTTATAAAGATTTTAGTCCCTTACTTGGCTTCTTTCCTCTCTCCCTTCTATCCTCGTTTATCTTCCATTATCCTTGTGATGGTATTTTTCACGTAGTAGTAACTCCAGTTCTTCTGGAATGAAGCTAATGAAAGCAGCTGAAATGACTCCACTGCCTCATTGTGTGACATTAATCTTTTGTGACGAATCTATGGCAGGGAAATACAGCAAGCTTTAACCCCTTCCCCCATCCTCCCGACACAGCCATCATACAGAGTAGGTTAACATCACATTCCGGTTCTCACCATGCGGATATACATAGCTTAGGTAAAAACTGAAAAAATCCTTGTCCCTGGTTGTTACATTCTCTCCCCACCCCCACCCCCTGTCTCTCTTCCTCTTCTCCCTTTCCTCTCTTTCTTCCCTGTCTTCCTCGCCTCAACAATCTTCTCTTCTTCCCTTTCCTCCCCTCTCTTCCTCCTCTCCCTAGTCTTAACTACCTTCTCTCTTCTCCATCCTTTGTGTGCCTCTTTTATTCTCCCCCCCCTCTCCCCATATTCTCTTTCTCTATCCATTCTCTTTTCCACCCCTCTCTCGTCCACTCTTCTCTCCACTCCCTCTCCTCAGTTTGCAGCTGGGTAATTAGCGACGACAGGATGGTTTACTCCGTGGTGGCATCAACACCCTGGACTAGATCAGTCAACACGGCCACAATAGCGTTGGTCAACACAGGTTTTGTGCCTCCCGACAGCTACAAGATCTGGTCAAGACGCTGTGTCAATGTTTCCTCTGAAGCACTCTACTATCAGTCGGGGTTTAACAGAAGTGGGGAGAGAGGCGATGGGTGGCTTACAATATCTAATTTTATGCCTACCGACTACACGAAGATCATGAAGGCTACATGTAACTTGCACACCGCCAGTCAAGAATACTTAAATCTCTAAAATAAAGGTTAAAGCATATATACATATAAATCTCTCTCAGTATATATAACTGAGAGGGGAAGATTTATTTTACATCTATGACTTTTTGGGTGATTTACTTTTTAGTACTTTTATGGAGTCTTTTGAGTATGTACGTTTTCCGGTATAGGTGAATAATATAGTGAAATTAAAAGTTATGTTTTTTTTGTCATAATCCATTATCCTGGATGGTTGTATACATTAATTTAACAAAAGCCCATACATACATGCATATGCATACACTGAGGAATCTAAGTAGTCTACTTACTGGCAGGGCTGCACCTGCTCTTGTTGCAACCTCCCAAGATAAGACCCGCAGAAACTATGTAGAATTAGGCATTAGAATTAAGAACTGGGCAACTACAACTGCAATACTAATGACACAATAGTTAACTTATAACACTGAGCTTGACTCTTCGATTATTACTGATTCTGTCATTACTGAAGGCTCTTGGCTCATATAATGTCTCTTAACAACATGCTCACTGGAGAAACCAGATACAGATATTAAAAACAGAAAGGGGAATTAATGTAAAAATTTTATGGATTAAATCACACACTAAATTACTCCCTCCGTTAAAGTTGGTAAGACAAAAAAGTCCCCCGATGGAAATTGTAGATCAATAACTTATTGTCTAGCATTAGGAATAATATTAAGAAAGAAGTAAATAATGAAACAATGTCACAGGATTTCACTTAAAAGTCTGAGTCGATCTATCACTATGGTAATATGAGCGCAGAAAAATGTTTATGGAGAAACCTGCAATTTGAACAGATTGGCTGACGGCTTAGGTTTGGTTACAAATACTTCTGGCGGTTTGGCAGACACACACACAGATGATCAAACTAAATACAAAGTATGTGGTCAGTCTTAAGGTCACTCTCTAGAACTCTACGTGTATAACTGTCCAATGATTGTGAAATACAGAGATAGACAGTATGGTAACCCATGTGATATGTCAAAGTGTCATGATAATAAAAATAAGATACCAGAGATATTAAGCAAATGTCCTAAATTTGCTTGCCACAGGTAAGTCAGTTGTAGATATAAATCTAGAAGTGCTCCTGTTAGTTCTTTTGGGGCCTAGATCCTAGTCCTTGAGTGTACCCATAGCTCTTTGATCTACCATCCACATGAGGGATACGAGGTCAACAATAAAGTAGCTGCTTCGGCGGTAAAATTAAAATAAATTCCTCGAAGTTTCTTTTTATCCCTTTTGCCTTCTTCCTATTGAGAAAAAGCAGATTTTTTGCAGAGTGTAAGACAAATAGATTAATATTTTACTAGTATTTACTATATAAACTTATTTAGGCCTTATTATAAATCATCTCTCCTATCGGTAGTTAAAACATACAGCGTCTTAAACATTTATGAGAAAAGTTAAATCTCTTCGGCAGCGAAAACAAACCAATTTCCGCTACTCTCCACGGCCTCAGACGTTCGCGATCTAATCTTTAAGTTAGGATTCAATCTGATTGAGTCAGGAACAGGTGCTCAATCTGTCTTCCCCAACGCCTGTAAACATCTCAGAAAATGAGGAATGTCGCCTTGGAATGGTTTGGAAGAGGAAAAGATGAGATTAAGAAGGAGAGGACGTTGGTGTGGGGGTGGAACTGGATATTGGCATTAAGAACAAGGTGGTGGTGAAGGGAAAGAAGGTGTTAGCTCTTTATTTATTAAACAAAATTGGGTACTTCATTAGTGTGCTGCTAACCTGCTCTGCATGACGGAATTCGCTGTGAAGAAGGGTTGAGAAGTGGAAGGAGTATATAAATTTTAGACAGAGGATAGACAGCAGAAAAGAGTATTGAGATGAAACAAGACAAATAAGGTATCGAGTTAACATCTGTAAGGATAATAATCATGGAGATGAGGTTGACGTAGACGCCTTGATAAATGGGTAATATGTTGGACTAGATGTAGGTGGGTGGATTTACTGTACTGTCATTAAAAAGATGGCGCTGGAGGTAGAATGTCGTGGAAATTATGCGTTATAAAATATTTTAGTGCACAGGATAGGATAGAGGGAAAAATTATACCCTGATTTGGCTAATTATAAATCAGAGGATAGGGTGAACTGCATACCATAAAGTACATATACAATTATTTATAAAAAATGGGGTTGTAGAAGTATAATATTCAAATAGCCACAAGAAGAAATCTCAATATTTTTCCACGAAGCTTTCTCGATCTACTTCACCCAGATTTTGGGTCCTCACACCTGCACCGAAATAAATAATTAAATGTTGTTGAATGATAGCTGTGATAGTGTCACAAACCTCTGCTTTTAGCAAAACCCTTTAGTGAAGGCCTTCACCACAAATTCAATAAATAAATAATTATTTGACTGATTGCATATACAAAATTACCATGTAATGGGGAAAAATTAATAAATTTAAAAGGTAAAAAAATAATGTAGAAGAAACATAAGCGAAATACTAAAAGGAAAAAGTTGCTAGAAATTGCAGAAGCAGACAGCTGTTCAAAAAATCTTAAGAGAAATAAATAAGAAACTGAATGAGACAGCCAGCAGGAACGGAGAGAAAATCTCGACGGAAAGGTGAGAGAAAGGAAGAGAAAATGGGGGAGGGAGAGGGAGAGAGAGAGAAAGGGAGAAAGAGAGAGAGAGAGAGAGAGAGAGAGAGAGAGAGAGAGAGAGAGAGAGAGAGAGAGAGAGAGAGAGAGAGAGAGAGAGAAAGACAGACAGACAGACATACAGACAGAGGCAAACAAACAGAGACAGAGGGCAAACTACCTAAAAAAATATGTTGACCACTTCAGAAATCAAAACCGTAATTCGGAAAGGCTGTTAATTGGGAAGGAGTAAACAACGAATAAAGGGGTATTTTTTCTTTTTTTATTCTGCTTTGATGTCAAAGCGTGTTTATGCAATGCTCTGCATAACTGTGGGTTTTCAACATGCTCTCAAATGACACCCATTTCCGAATAAATAATGTATCATGTTGACATAAACACGTATCGTATTGTATAGATGAGTGCAGTTCGGTATTTTATGTCTCTAGCGTTTTGTGGACAGAGGATCGAACCCCGATCACTACTCGAGCAAGTTTACAATTCAGTTTAAAAACAAAAAAATTGTCGCTTCAGTAATGTCAATTCACTGAAACTTAGAGTTAAAATTTATATTTAATAGCGGATAGTCATTTAAAGATTGACCAGTAGAAATGGAAGAGCCTTTGGGCGATGATTGTGATTGGCTGAATCGTCTGATGAATGATCAACAGAAATGCAAGGAGTATGTTCCGATTGGCTGTGGGACTCGCTAGTCTATAGATATGAAAAGGAATCTATTGTATTAAGCGACGAATTTTCTCAAGTCAGATGGATGCCATCATCAGATGCATCAAAAATTAAATCTCTTAATTCCTCTTTCTTTAATCTTAATGCCCCATTATCTATCCTCCACTCATCGTCTCGTAAACCTCTTTTCTCCCCATTTATCTCTCTTCCCTCTACTCCTCTCATTACGGTCCCTGCTTTCCCTCTTTCATATTCTTTTCCAGCTACCTCTTTTCACTCTTGCTCTCTCTCATCTCCTTTCTTTACCCACTTCTTAACCACCCTCCAGTTCACCTTTCTTTACCACTTAAAGAGGACTTTGGACACAAAAAATCAGACTCATCCTTCCTTTTCTATGATTATGTCCCTTTCCCTCCCCAGTCATTATATGATTTATATAGGCAGCACTTCCAAATAACAACAACAACAACAACAACAACAATAATAATAATAATAATAATAATAATAATAATAATAATAATAATAATAAGTTTTATTAATATTAATTTTTTTCTCCCTCCTCTATTTTAACTTTATCTTCTCTATCCACTAGTTCTCTCTCACCTCTCTCTCTTTTCGTTGTCTTCCTTTTTTTCAATTAATCTTCCATCACTCTCTCCCTTGTCCCCCCCTGTCTATTTCCCGCCATTTCACTCTCCCTCGTCCACCTCTATCGCTCTCTATCATCCTCTGGCTCTCCCTCTCTACCCTCTCCCACTTCAACTCTCTCTCTCTCTCTCTCTCTCTCTCTCTCTCTCTCTCTCTCTCTCTCTCTCTCTCTCTCAGAAGAAACATGAGAACATCTACGAGCGCCAGACTGACCAAAAAACTGAAGTACCACTGAACTTGACAACAGTGGAAATTAGTTCTGAGGGAGAGAGAGAGAGGAGGAGGGTGAGGGAGAGGGGAGGAAGAGGGTGAGGTAGAGGGGAGAAGTAGGGTGAGGGAGAGGAGAGAAGAGTAAAGGAGAGGGGAAAGGGGTAAGGGAGAGAGGAGGAGGTTAAGGGAGATTGGAGGAAGAGAAGGGAAAGAGGAGGAAGAGAAGGGAAAGAGGAGGAATGTAAGGGAGAGGGAATGAGGAGGGCAAAGAAGAGGGGAAAGAGGTAAGGGAGAAAGGAGGAGGGTAAGGGAGAGGAGGATAAGGGAAAGGGGAGGAGAAGGAGAAGAGAGAAGGGAAAAGGATGGTAGGGAAGAGGGAAGGAGAAGGGTAAGTGGGAGGGGAGAAGAAGGGTAAGGGAGTGACATAGGAGAGGAAGAGAGAACGATGGAATGAGAAGAGATGGAGGAAAGGGAAGGAAAGAGGCATGAGAGAGAGAGAGAGAGAGAGAGAGAGAGAGAGAGAGAGAGAGAGAGAGAGAGAGAGAGAGAGAGACAGTGAGAGAGAGAGATAACCTAACCTTGTCAAACCCTGTGTAAAAGAGAGAGGATAGCGTGTAGGAAATAAAAGTATTGAAATATGGGAATAAGAACTAAATCGACCTAGAAACAGCTGAATAGATATTTTTTCCATCCATGCATTTTTCTCCTCTCCCCGCTTATCTCCTCCACGTCTCTTTCCTTTCCATCTCTCTCACTCTTCTTTCCGATTCAACTTCCACACATCTCTCCCCGCTCCTCCTCTTGCTGTTTTCCAACTCTTGTATTTGAATGTAGATTTAAAAAACTTATATTTATGTTTGTTTCTTCAAAATATTTCGATTTCTTTCATGTTAACGAGGTTTTCGTCACTGAAATAAATTTAGCTATATAGGAATTACAAGAAGTTAAATATAATTATTGTATAGTAAACCACTTGCATTACAACAATAACATTATAGTTAAACATCAAAAGCTTTTAAATTCTGTGATATCTATAGTTATTTCGATATTTTTTTAGTTCCTTTGGAGAGAGTTAAGTCATTAGGAAGATAATTCCAGTGACGATTGTGTGGTTCTTAACGAGTATTAAACACTATGATTACGATCGGTAAGTGTTTACTTATGAAAGGTTTCCATATAATAACGAATCACTATAACTGATTTTTTTCAATACTTACACCAAAGTTTAAAGTCACTGTAGCGAAGCTCTCGAAAACTAAATCAAAATTTTTTGAGAAAGTTAATAGTCACTTCAGCAAAAATTATGGTCGTATCTGTGAACAATGTTCTTCTAGTCTTATAACATTTGTATTTGAGAAATTTACTTGTGAGCGTGTCAGTAGGTGTTGAACTTCCATGCAAGTATTTTAATTATCTTTATTAACTTGAGGCAGAGGTTAGCACATCGTTGTCTAAAAGCTGCGACATTCCAGAGAAGTTATTTCAGATTTTATTAAAAGCCTTGTTTTCTTTTCAATTTAATCTTACATAGCGTATTTGATTTTATCTCTCAAGTGCATTTATTTAGCTCGTCAAGATTAAGTACTAAATATATGAATTCCTTTTAATTCATCTTGAGGTTGACTTACTGAACGGTTTGTTTTATTTTTGGCACTGTTCCCTATCTTCCCTTTCACTAACCTTGTCTGCTTCCCCTATTATTTTTTTTTTTAATTTTAACTTGGTAATCTGAAACAACAACATCATTCTTTGGCTCTGCATAACTGCAATCCCTTCGCTGCCAATCAGAATGATTTCCTTCTTTATTATCTTCCTATATTTTGGTTCCTGATTCCATGTTTCCCTTCTACTACTGTTCCTTCACGGAATGTTCTATTATTAACACTCAACCTTCTAGCATGTCACACACTCTGCAAGGCTGCCTCTGTGTTAGTAGACTGAAGGATACATCTGCTCATGTTGGTAAGACACATGTGCAACACTTAGGAATCTTTATTCAGAAACGTTTCGCCTACACAGTAGGAATAAAGATACCCAACTGTTAAACATGTGTCTTACTTACCAACACTTACCAACCTGTCGGTATAGTATACCATTTTGATATTCAGATCTGTTCATACTTATGCTAGAAGTATGCTAGATGATATAAGACTACTCTTTAGTATACCGCAGTGTTCAAGTTAAGTATAGTCAGCACTGCACTACTGTAGGAGACTGAGGGATGAACACAGTCACCACTTTCCTGCTAAATGCTAAATGTGGGCGACAGTATGCTAGGAAAGAGCGCTAGGATTACTGGGCAATATCCTAGGAGGGCCAGGGCTAGGAATAGTTATCAGTATTCCGGGTTGGTAGTCACTATAGCAAGAGCAAGTTCACAACATCGAGGTCACGTAAAAATAAAGTGGGCTTTACTGCTGCATATGTTTCAATGTGTATCCAATAAGCCGTCTTCCCATTTAAGCCAAGAAGTTGAAAGAAAATATCCCTATAAACTGCAGAATATTCAAATTAGAGAGAGAGAGAGAGAGAGAGAGAGAGAGAGAGAGAGAGAGAGAGAGAGAGAGAGAGAGAGAGAGAGAGAGAGAGAGAGAGAGAGAGAGAGAGAGAAAGAGAGAACGAGAGAAAGAGAGAACGAGAGAAAGAGAGAACGAGAGAGAGAGAGAGAAAGAGAGAACGACAGAGAGAAAGGAGAGAGAGAGAAAGGAATGCGAAAAAGTTAAGATATAGAGACGAAGAAAGATCATAGGAAAGAAAACGATGGAACAGGAACAGAAGAGAAAATTAACTGTAACATAAAATAATGCGCAATAACTGAATAAAATTTCCATAGAATATAATACATATTTTACCATTTATTGCAAAATGCAGGCCACACCAAAATCTTATTTTATATTCCTATTTTGATTATGGTTTTCGTAATGTGCCTCTTTATTTCTATAACTTTTACTCATATAGACCCTTGCTGAAGTAGCTAGGAATGTATTATATTTTGAATTGTGTTTATAATTGTATTTCTTTACGCATATGTGCGTGGTGAAGGAAAACTCCAGTGGTGTTCTCTGGAACTTATTATACTGTAAGGTTTAGTTGGTATAGGTAATGCTGCAGATACTTGAAGCAGGACTTGGAAATCAAAGGAGTAAAAATCACAGCCCAGCCTCCTAATCAAGGTCAGTATTTCACATTGGCTAAGCTGATGAATCAGACACGTACTACACATGTGTTTCTTTACTAACGAGGTGTTTCGCCTGTATGGCAAGCTTTTTCAATAATATACAGAGGCTCCCATTATATCAAGGCTAGTGAATTAAACACCTACGGAGGTTATTGAACTAAAAATCTATCAAAGACTAGGACTGAACACCTTAAAATTTCCTCCCCACTTCTTCCACTGTCACCATTATAATAGTCGCCTCCGTGTTACACTGCAAAAACCTACTGATCAAGCGAAATATTTCATCAATAAACCAGATGCTGCACATGTCTTATTCATCAATTACGGCTAAAACAGTCGGGTGGGTGATTACAATCGTGTAATCACTTTACTCGATTGTAAAGTAATTATCTGATTAATGCACACACGGCTTTGATGATCCATCTTTTTCAGCTCCTGCTTCAATTTTTTTTCTTATTATCTCCATGTAATATTTCATTTACTGACGTCGTGACTGCTATAACTAGTTATTTTTGTTGGTAGAACATACCCTAAACTAACCTTAACTAGCCTAGCCTAATCTAAATAGCGTAAATCGAGAAATTTGCTTGAAACAATAAATGAGAAACTGACTTCTGCTTTAGGAGGACAGGCCGAGATTCACCGTCGTCAGGAACTGAAGTGGGTTGTATCCAAGGCTGGGAAATAGTCAGTGAGTGCAGCCTAGAAAGATGACACCTGCTGGGACAGTAGCTACCAGAGCAGCGGGAGGGTTGACAGCCAGGTCGCTTCAGTGTACAGTATATAAACACTAAGAGCTGCATATCTCTCAGTGTATAAACACCGAAGGCACTACATCTTTCAACGTATATACACCGGCAAGTATATCACGGAGTATATATACCTAAAAAGTCTCTCTCTCTCTCATTGTACACACAGAGAGAAGTTTATTTTTCAAGTATATACAATGAAAGATGCGTCTCAATGTATATACGTTGAGGTGTTCATATACAATGAGGTATATATACACCGAGAGGTGTGTATATACACTAAGATACACACCTGTGTTGCAATGTATATACCCTGTTAAGAATATTTTTCAGTGTATTTTCACCGAAAGGAGAGTATATTTCAGTGTATTTTCACCGAAAGGAGAGTATATTTCAGTGTAAATACACCGAATGCAATGTGAATTTATTTTAATACAAATTTAAGAATTAAAACATTCTTGGTTTCCTATGTACCGGGGAATAGCAGCCTTAATAACTCTCGCCCAGTCGACAGAATAAGCCTGGCAAATAAACCACCTCTCAGTGTATATACACCGAGAGGAGTGTATCTCAGTCGGTACACACAGTTATTTTCACTAGTTAAAAGGGAAACTACAAAAATCTAATGCAGACGCGATAAAGTGCACGAAGACTTTTATTTCTCATGGACCAAACCACCAGTAAGGACAAACTTGGCCACTCCTAACTGTAGCAGCTGGAAAGTTTTTTTTACAAGAGTGAAGTCATTCTTGGGTAAAACTAGACTATCACAGACTGGACGCGTTACTCCACTATCACAAATGAGATACTCCACAACCACTTTATACGTTATTATTATTATTCGTTCGAAACACTAAATTCGCGTTGGTTATTCAGCACGAGGACCTATAGAGGCTCGATCCTCCGTTCGAGAGAGAAATCAGGTCACAACTTTATTTATGAAACAACCCTGTTGTGCATCATGCACAAGTTTGCACAAGAAAAAAATTACACAATCAAGTAACAGCACGTGTTTAGTTGTAACGTAGGTGGTAAAGCCTGCCTAGGCGTTTATCTTTCCGCCTGTCTACTTGCGCACCTAACTGCCTCTCTACCTGCCTGCATGCCTGTCTGTGTGCCTATCTGCCTGTCTGCCAGCGTGTTTCTGCGGTGTTTGAAGCTACAATATTGACCCATGGGCCTCATCAGACTGAGACTGTAGACTCTACATATTTCACGGGCTCATTATGCTGCCTTTTGGAATATGTGATAGCAAAGGGAAGGATGAGGAGGGGTGTGAGGGAGAGGAATGGTGTGAGGGAGAGAGGGTGAGTGACGGAGACGAAGGGGAAGAACAGGAAAGATACAGAGGCAGAGATGAGACTGGGACAGAAAAGGGAAGCGAAAGGAAATGACATAAGCAGGGATTAGGTGGTGAAAGAGGAGGAGGAAATTGTATGGGAGTTGAAAAGACAGAGAAAGGAGGTAAAATGATAGAAGAGGAAGGCGGAAGAAACGGGAGGGAAAACAGTGTTATTAAATTAGATTGAAAGAGAGAGAAAGAGAGAAAGAGAAAGAGAGAGAGAGAGAGAGAGAGAGAGAAAGAGAGAAAGAGAAAGAGAGAGAGAGAGAGAGAGAGAGAGAGACCTCTAACCCTCGTCCACCATGTTTGCTCGTGTGGCTACGGATCTCAAGAATGTTTAGCTTCACCACTCGGTTCATTCCGGCCTCGACTTCTCTCGACTCTCGTGTGAGTATGTTTTTCTCATCTCCGTTCTCCCGTGGCTGATTCAGATTAAGGGAAAAAAGTATTTTTTGCATGTAAGTCGTTGGTTTGAGCGACATAAGTTGCATTTTGTCTGCAAGTAGATAACTGCAATGAGGAAACAACTTCAGCTAGCCTCTAAGTCGTTGGTTCCAGTGAAAAGGGTTTATTTTGCTTATAGCTTGAGTACTTGAGTCGGAATTGGCATTTATTCTCTGTTGAGCAAATTATTTTGGAAGTGGATTGTTTATTTTCGTCTCAGCAAGCACATAACGATGCCTCGATGTGTGTATAGTTATAAGCGTGATTGCTTGAAGCTAGAGAAGTAGCTGTCTGTCTCTGTCTCTCGCTCTGGCGCTCTCTCTCTCTCTCTCTCTCTCTCTCTCTCTCTTTAACAAACTCTCAGATGTAATTTCAGAAATTAATATTTATACAGGACAAGAGGAAAAGAAATTATGCAAGATTTAATTTACTGTCGACATGATCCTTAAACATTTTAACAAATTAGAAGCAAACAAGTCCCACGTCTTGAAAAATTGCCAAGACTTCTTAAAAACTGCAGAGACGAGCTTGCTAAACCCCAAGAAAGTCGCCGTAATAAATCATTTTAAAAATTAAGGGTACTGTAACAGTGGAAGTTAGTAAAAGCAATTCCTATTTAGCAAATGGTAGGATATTCTCTGAGTAATGAGTCACAATTCCGTGGTAGGGATAATGGGGAACGAATCTAGACGGTTTTGGTCCGTCCGTAAATCTCCCGTCGTCAATAATTTTTTTTATCGTAATAATGGGTTGGTTGTGACTTTCTTTGCTTAACAGTACCACCTTATTCGAAGTCACCTTGCAGGCTCGTAGCATGAACAAAATTCTCACTGTAGACGGAGGGCCTAGGGCTATAGGCTTCTAACACCTAGCTAAGCCTTGCTGACAGGTAGGCCTGACTATTTAGTCAGGCCTACCTGTCACCTAGCCAAACTTACCTGACGCAGGAGTTGTGCCTGAGGGTGTCTTACACTCCTCCTTAAGTTCCTCCATTCCCTGGTGTTTCCATCCTTCTAATACTGGCGATTAGTGAAGGGTAAGCGAGGTGTCTGGTGTGTGTGTGTGTGTGTGTGTGTGTGTGTGTGTGTGTGTGTGTGTGTGTGTGTGTGTGTGTGTGTGTGCGTGCGCGCGCGCGTGTGGTACTTGATAGATGAGACAAGATGCTTTCCAAAGTGACACTCAAGAGCCGACTCTGTAATTTTCTCAGCAAAGTTTTAAAAAAGCACCCAAGTTTACTAATTACAGTGAGTTCATATATTTACGGATGCCAATTGGTGTTTTGTAGTAGGTATTGCGCCAGGTGGGTGAGCGAGTGAGTATGAGGGAGTGTGTGTGTGTGTGTGTGTGTGTGTGAGTGTGTGTGTGTGTGTGTGTGTGTGTGTGTGTGTGTGTATGTGTGTGTGTGTGTGTTAGTTACCATTTTTGTTGTCCTAGGCACATGTCGATTAGATACTAGGGTTGTTGTATGTGCGTGCGTGTACATACTCACCTGTGTGTGTGTGTGTGTGTGTGTGTGTGTGTGATTAATAGCATTTGCAGTCACGTGTTTGTGATTTATATATATATATATATATATATATATATATATATATATATATATTTTTTTTTTTTTTTATTATCACACCGGCCGATTCCCACCAAGGCAGGGTGGCCCGAAAAAGAAAAACTTTCACCATCATTCACTCCATCACTGTCTTGCCAGAAGGGTGCTTTACACTACAGTTTTTAAACTGCAACATTAACACCCCTCCTTCAGAGTGCAGGCACTGTACTTCCCATCTCCAGGACTCAAGTCCGGCCTGCCGGTTTCCCTGAATCCCTTCATAAATGTTACTTTGCTCACACTCCAACAGCACGTCAAGTATTAAAAACCATTTGTCTCCATTCACTCCTATCAAACACGCTCACGCATGCCTGCTGGAAGTCCAAGCCCCTCGCACACAAAACCTCCTTTACCCCCTCCCTCCAACCCTTCCTAGGCCGACCCCTACCCCGCCTTCCTTCCACTACAGACTGATACACTCTTGAAGTCATTCTGTTTCGCTCCATTCTCTCTACATGTCCGAACCACCTCAACAACCCTTCCTCAGCCCTCTGGACAACAGTTTTGGTAATCCCGCACCTCCTCCTAACTTCCAAACTACGAATTCTCTGCATTATATTCACACCACACATTGCCCTCAGACATGACATCTCCACTGCCTCCAGCCTTCTCCTCGCTGCAACATTCATCACCCACGCTTCACACCCATATAAGAGCGTTGGTAAAACTATACTCTCATACATTCCCCTCTTTGCCTCCAAGGACAAAGTTCTTTGTCTCCACAGACTCCTAAGTGCACCACTCACTCTTTTTCCCTCATCAATTCTATGATTCACCTCATCTTTCATAGACCCATCTGCTGACACGTCCACTCCCAAATATCTGAATACGTTCACCTCCTCCATACTCTCTCCCTCCAATCTGATATTCAATCTTTCATCACCTAATCTTTTTGTTATCCTCATAACCTTACTCTTTCCTGTATTCACCTTTAATTTTCTTCTTTTGCACACCCTACCAAATTCATCCACCAATCTCTGCAACTTCTCTTCAGAATCTCCCAAGAGCACAGTGTCATCAGCAAAGAGCAGCTGTGACAACTCCCACTTTGTGTGTGATTCTTTATCTTTTAACTCCACGCCTCTTGCCAAGACCCTCGCATTTACTTCTCTTACAACCCCATCTATAAATATATTAAACAACCACGGTGACATCACACATCCTTGTCTAAGGCCTACTTTTACTGGGAAAAAATTTCCCTCTTTCCTACATACTCTAACTTGAGCCTCACTATCCTCGTAAAAACTCTTCACTGCTTTCAGTAACCTACCTCCTACACCATACACTTGCAACATCTGCCACATTGCCCCCCTATCCACCCTGTCATACGCCTTTTCCAAATCCATAAATGCCACAAAGACCTCTTTAGCCTTATCTAAATACTGTTCACTTATATGTTTCACTGTAAACACCTGGTCCACACACCCCCTACCTTTCCTAAAGCCTCCTTGTTCATCTGCTATCCTATTCTCCGTCTTACTCTTAATTCTTTCAATTATAACTCTACCATACACTTTACCAGGTACACTCAACAGACTTATCCCCCTATAATTTTTGCACTCTCTTTTATCCCCTTTGCCTTTATACAAAGGAACTATGCATGCTCTCTGCCAATCCCTAGGTACCTTACCTTCTTCCATACATTTATTAAATAATTGCACCAACCACTCCAAAACTATATCCCCACCTGCTTTTAACATTTCTATCTTTATCCCATCAATCCCGGCTGCCTTACCCCCTTTCATTTTACCTATTGCCTCACGAACTTCCCCCACACTCACAACTGGCTCTTCCTCACTCCTACAAGATGTTATTCCTCCTTGCCCTATACACGAAATCACAGCTTCCCTATCTTCATCAACATTTAACAATTCCTCAAAATATTCCTTCCATCTTCCCAATACCTCTAACTCTCCATTTAATAACTCTCCTCTCCTATTTTTAACTGACAAATCCATTTGTTCTCTAGGCTTTCTTAACTTGTTAATCTCACTCCAAAACTTTTTCTTATTTTCAACAAAAAGAAAATACTTTCATCATTTAACACTTTCACCTCACTCACACATTATCACTGTTTTTGCAGAGGTGCTCAGAATACAACAGTTTAGAAGCATACACATATAAAGATACACAACATATCCCTCCAAACTGCCAATATCCCAAACCCCTCCTTTAAAGTGCAGGCATTGTACTTCCCATTTCCAGGACTCAAGTCCGACTATATGAAAATAACCGGTTTCCCTGAATCCCTTCACTAAATATTACCCTGCTCACACTCCAACAGATCGTCAGGTCCCAAGTACCATTCGTCTCCATTCACTCCTATCTAACACGCTCACGCACGCTTGCTGGAAGTCCAAGCCCCTTGCCCACAAAACCTCCTTTACCCCCTCTCTCCAACCCTTTCGCGGACGACCCCTACCCCGCCTTCCTTCCCCGATAGATTTATATGCTTTCCATGTCATTCTACTTTGATCCATTCTCTCTAAATGACCAAACCACCTCAACAACCCCTCTTCTGCCCTCTGACTAATACTTTTATTAACTCCACACCTTTTCCTAATTTCCACACTCCGAATTTTCTGCATAATATTTACACCACACATTGCCCTTAAACAGGACATCTCCACTGCCTCCAACCGTCTCCTCGCTGCTGCATTTACCACCCAAGCTTCACACCCAAATAAGAGTGTTGGTACTACTATACTTTCATACATTCCCTTCTTTGCCTCCATAGATAACGTTTCTTGACTCCACATATACCTCAACGCACCACTCACCTTTTTTCCCTCATCAATTCTATGATTAACCTCATCCTTCATAAATATATATATATATATATATATATATATATATATATATATATATATATATATATATATATATATATATATATATACACAGATTCCTCCAGTAGACCAGCTCCTACCAAAGAACACAAACAGTCCCACTGGGACAAGCCGATCATGGAAAAATTCGCCAACACAATGCTCTCCAACGCCTCAGGAAAGGACAAAGCTCGTCTCCTGGCAGTGAAGGCACCACACTCAGGAGATTTCCTGTTAGCTGTTCCCAGTTCCTCCTTGGGCACTCGACTAGACCCACAGGCCATTCGGATTGGTGTTGCTCTTCGCCTAGCCGCCCCCATCCTCACCGAACATAGGTGTATTTGCGGCAGGGCGACAGCTGATCAATTCGGACTTCATGGTCTCGTGTGTCACACAGCAGAAGGGAAGTATGCCAGGCATGAGGAGGTCAATGACATCATAAAGAGAAGCCTCGCCACAGCCCGTTGCCCAGCTCAACGGGAACCCCAAGTGCAGAGGTCTGACGGAAGTCAAAAGCGTCCTGATGGAGCCACTATGCTACCTTGGAAGGATGGAAAGCAGATTGCCTGGGACTACACATGTGCCGCCACATTGGCAGACACCTACTTGCCATACTCCATAGTGGAAGGGGGTGAAGCTGCCAGCCACAGGGAGACCCAGAAGATCCGCAAATATGAAGACCTTCCCCCTTGCTATAACTTCATCCCAATAGGGTCGGAGACCCTTGGAGCATGGGGCAAGTGTGCTCTAAAGTTCCTAATAGATTTGGGTGAAAAGCTCACCATAGAAACCAAGGACCACATAGCGACCAGCTTCCTCTTTCAGAGACTCAGTGTTGCGATCCAGAGAGGAAATGCCTGCAGCATTCTGGCCACGCGGCCCACCGCCGCGGAGCTGGACGAAGTATTCGAGATGTAGCTCTGAGTTACCTATGTTGTTTTACTTTCTATCGTATTTTTTGTGAATGTTTTGTCAATGTATTTTGTCTTTAAATAAAATATATATAAAATATAGGGGGTGGTAGGAGAAAATTCTCAAACAGCTTCAGGGAGAACCTTGAGTTTTCCCTGAAGCAAGTTTATTCTTTTCTCTGAGGATGAGGGTCCCTATAACAGTTCTAGAGTATATATACATACATACATATATATATATATATATATATATATATATATATATATATATATGTGTGTGTGTGTGTGTGTGTGTGTGTGTGTGTGTGTGTGTGTGTGTGTGTGTGTGTGTGTGTGTACATATATACACACACGACTTCGATTCGCTTCATTTGTTCAGATAAATGGTTTCCCCTAACAGGCAGGAAAATCATGACTGTGGCAGCGAATTATTCATATATCGAATGCTTTTACAACGTTGAAAGATGTCTTTATTAACGTGGAAATAGCTTTTCGATAGCGTGCTTCGTGGTCTGTGCTGGTGAGCGTTGCAGCTTCAAAGCTCAACGACAGAAAGGCCGAAGCCTCGGGCCAGCGTGAAGCCAGTCCACATGAATATGTTCTCAGTGATGTACATGGAAAGAGTTGCATTTTACGGCAAACGAGTCTCCATGATATTGCTGCTCATCTTGCAAACCAGGAAACTTGAAAGGTAAACTTCAATGATTTATTAATACAGTCTTGAAAGGGGACGGTGAAATTCTCTTGATTTAGGGAACTTACTTTATCCTTCCTTTCATTTGATCAAAAGCGATTACTTCTTAATCCCCAACTGCAGTTTGATCCATAACGGTTAAGCGCATTAGCAAGAAAATAATAATAATGAGGAAAGAGAATAATAACACAATTTGATTATATGTGAAACATATAACCAACAAGTTCCCCTATATATTCACATTATTTAGGCCTGTGATATTTTGTTGACAAGGGTGTATATAAAAAAATCAGACTGACTGACTCAGTAGAGCTTTTGGTCATATTACCAAGCTTATTGTTCACCTTCCTAAAAAAAATATTATATTTAATTATACTAGGAATGAATATAATACACGGTTTCTTTTGGAAAACTACAAAATACATTATGTTATGCTGTTTGAGCGTGCGTTTTATTTTCAATTAGTCTCTACACAAGTGTATATCGTATCAATTTATTATTTACAGCATATGTACATCTAGTATTTATAAGAAGGTATGGGCCAGTGCTTCTGATAATGTCCCCCACGGCTCGATCTCATAGCAGGCCTCCTAGGTTCTAAAGTACAGGATTAAGAACTATTAAAAACCACACTGGGAAGTAAAGATACGTGAAAACTAAACGTAAGTAGAAATTACACACATACACACAACGTTACCCAATTTACTCCACTATCTAATTTTTTAGCTAATGCGAATTAAGCTGACATACCTTGTGTACCAAGACACTGAATTAAGCTCACTCACATTGTGCTTTGATGTAATATTTGTCCTTCCCGAGATTGCCCCCTTGCCTTTGTTGACTCTAGTTAATGCTTGCGTTACTTTTTGAGAGAGAGAGAGAGAGAGAGAGAGAGAGAGAGAGAGAGAGAGAGAGAGAGAGAGAGAGAGAGAGAGAGAGAGAGAGAGAGAGAGAAAG
Organism: Cherax quadricarinatus; assembly: GCF_038502225.1. Classification (NCBI taxonomy): domain Eukaryota; kingdom Metazoa; phylum Arthropoda; class Malacostraca; order Decapoda; family Parastacidae; genus Cherax; species Cherax quadricarinatus. Next base: position 16,930,876 of record NC_091348.1, read on the forward strand.
AGAGAGAGAGAATGAATCAAAGAATGAAAGGGGGAATCATTAAACATAGAAAGAACAATGTAATGAGATGAGAGAGTAAGGTAATGCATTAGAGAGTATGAAAGATAATGAATTAAACACAGAATCAGAGAATGAGAGAGAGAGAGAGAGAAAGAGAGAGAGAGAGAGAGAGAGAGAGAGAGAGAGAGAGAGAGAGAGAGAGAGAGAGAGAGAATAAGTCTTCCATTCTTAACCTTCCCCAAAGATGGTCTGTTTACTTAATTTGTGTTACCTATGAAAGACAAAGTAGTTTCTTTTACAAGTGTCTAATCAGTTAGCATTAAAATGGGGAAAGGAGCCCAGGGTCAAGAAAATTACCACACATTATCACTGTTTTACATTAGGTCATATATTTTTCCCCATTTAGCTGGGACAAAAACTCAGTACTTGTTAACAAGTGACTTAATTGATAATGAACAATTGTAAAAATGGTATGTGACGCCGACAGGTTGATGGAAAAAAAGACAAATGCAAACGTTAGGACACTTTACTGGAAACGTTTCGGTCTTGAGAGTGACCAAGGACCGAAACTTTTCACATAAAATGTTCTAAGGTTTGTATTCAGTGTATTTTCCCAACATTTGAAACAATGTCTAAAATAATAAAAAAAAAAAAGGCACAATACCGTGACTCCAACGATACACAAATAACCCGCACATAGAAGAGAAGAGCTTACGACGACGTTTCGGTCCGACTTGGACCATTTACGAAGTCACACTGCGAGCAACAAAGCTAAACTTTCGAGCACAAAACAACATAAACAATATTGACTCTTCTAAAAGCACTTGTTACATCACACCTTGAATATGTTCCTAACTTTTGTGCCCAAACTTATATGATTGTATATGCTTGAAGCTCTAAACTCGTGTGTTATACAGCTGCTAGGAAAGGGAGAAAATTAAATTTGAGCCAGGGAAAGGGAGGGTAGCTGTATTTTACTGAATCAAAGTCCTTCACCAGAATCAAGGCACCCCACCTTGATGAGCCTAATTTATTTTAGAGACGAAGATAAACTGGACAGGGTGCCAAGGTCAACAAATTAGTATTGTTAATGAAGAAGCGCTAAACTCACTAGGGTCTTATAGCGTCTAAGGAATGGGAGGCGCTCTGAATTGATTAAAAGAAAGTCTGAGGCTCCAATTCCTTAGATCAAAAGCCTCTCAGTAACAAGGCACCTCCCTAGAAGCGTGAAGGCCAACAAAGTTCTTACCATTATTAAATAAGAGACAAACCTTACAAAAAAAAAGTTAAACGAATAACTATTTAAATTGTTAATTGATTCATTAGTACATTAAAAATGAAACTCAGCAAGAGACGCAACACAAATTTGTGTTTTACTGTTATGACATTAGTTGTCTGTGCGTGAGCAGGTCAAAGTTCTTTAGGGTGGTATCTGCCCTTCCTGTTTTGAGTCCTGAGACACAGATTGGAGAAAGCAAAACAAGCCAGCGTAGCTCCCCTGTCATCAGACACCAAGCAAAACAGTCTACAAAGGGGGCACCTGTCCAGTCCATAAATTTGCCGGACAGGTTTCGCCCAACCAATCAGAATGCGCTTTATTCCCATAATAGCCAGTGATTGGCTACATGTGTGTGTCGATGGCCAGAAACGGTCAAGTCAGGGCAGGTGAGTGATCGCAGGTCAGATTATCTCGCGGATTTGAACTTCTGAGCGGAAGGATTTAGCTGTTTGTACAGAATAAAGAATATATGGAAAATACTTTGCTAGATTCTACAAGTGTAAAGGAAGGGTGATAAATAATTCTGAGGTACAGGATGTCGAGAGAAAGTATATTTCAAGGATTTGGTTCCAAGCGATTAATTTTTCTTCCCTTACTTTCTGGCTATTGTAATTGTTGTTGTGATTGTTGAAATTTGTTACGATAATGACGGAGGTGCGGTTAGTAATGTAAATGGCCTTAAAATTAGTTTTTTTTTTTGTAATATATAAAATTTGTGGTGTTTTACTGATGCTAAAAATGCAACGTGTTGTAAAGGGGTTTAACTGGACTGAAAAGTATTATGCAGAGGATAAGGTGTTGCAACTGGCAGTTCTTCAATGGTGTTATTTTAAATGGTAGCTCATTGTTATTATAACTGGTAGTTTCATAATCACTGTGCTTTACGTTCAATGACGGCACACGTTACAACAGATGATGTAATCCTTTGGAGTTTACTGGCAAATGTGTGTATGTGTGTGTTTTAAGAGATTACGTATTAGTAGATAAAAGAGGCAGAGGTATGATCTTGAAGATAGATGTTCCGTTTATAATTTGTTATATAATGTTATATTACTTCCAGTCCTTATAGCACTCAATACATCCTTTTGGATCCCATTGCAGTATTCAATCATGGTAGACAATGGCAAGAGCCGACCAGTGGAAATGGTAGCAGAGAATCCTTTAAAGGATTTTCAGTTTTCTATCATGAAATCTTTCTAGTATCTTTCCCGCACTGTTGATTCTTATTTTCCTTTTCGATATAGCTATGAAACGTAATATATTTTAACATATTCCCCATAACATTATTTGTTTAGTCCCTTGGTCTATATAGAATTATAAATACACATAAATTTAACGCACATTATGTTTAACAAGTCATGAGTCTCTAGAAGTGCTGTTCTGGCTTCTGTTTTTATAACAACTCGTCGCTCTCTCTTTTCTACTATCTAGGTCATTCCTAATCTCTTCAGCCCTACTTCAGTATTATTATTTCTTAATTTGGAGTTATATTTTAAGTCTTTTAACTATTTATGTTTTACAAGTCTTTATACTGAGGTAAGGAAGTCATACTAAATTGTGTTTAGCATTTTTTTACTATAAAGTTTAGCACTTTTTTTTCTATAACATTTCTACGAATTTTCAAAGCAAAAACCAAGTTAAATATCATTTTCAAACAGTTTTATCACGCGTTTTAAGTCACATCTAAACCATCAGTTTAGAAAGGAAAGTTTAAACAAAGTTTCGGTCTCTCATGACCCATTATCAAGTTGCGAGAAGTGAGAAAAGTTGATAACAAGTTGCAGAATAAGCCTTTATTGTGAAAACGTTTCACCTTCTTCGGTATTGAATCATTTTGATAAAGCTCAACACAAGAGTGAAACGTTGTCCCGATAAAAGCTAATTTTGCACATTATGTCTTTTGTTCACTTTCAGAAAGCCAGAAGATAGCTCAGGTGAAGAAGCCAGGAGAAAAATCTGCATGATATATCAACATCATGATCCTCTTTTCACTTTCACTCATCTGCTTTAAATTCCATTATTCATTTATTACCTCATTTATTCATAACGTTTTTCCTCTGCAGATGAAGTTATTTATTCCTCCTGGAAAGTTTTCTTTCGTGAAAATTAACAACATTACCTGAGGAAGGAGTTATCTTAGCGAGTGTAGTGGTGTTGAGGATGTTGTTGGGGGCGTTAATGATGTTGAGAGTGTTGGCGAAGTTAATGAATATTATTAGTAGTTACTAGAGTTGATGATAATATTAGTGGTGTTATTATTGTCATATAATATTATTAGTGGTGTTATTGCTGTCATATAATATTATTAGTGGTGTTATTGCTGTCATATAATATTATTAGTGGTGTTATTGCTGTCATATATTATTAGTGGTGTTATTTTTGTCTTATAATATTATTAGTGATGTAAATATTGATATTAATATATTATTAATGTTATTTTTATTTTTATTAGTGGTGTTATTATAATAATCAATATTTATGGTATTACTGCTAAAATTTATTATTGTTAATGGTGTTGCTATTCTTATTTAATAATATCAGTGGTGCTATTATCGATATTTATGTTATTAGAGGTGTTATTAATGATATTCATATTATTTGTGCTAATAGAATATTTATTACATTATTTCATTATTTATTATTAGTGGTGTTATTACTGTTTTTGGTGTGGTTAGCGGTGGTGTTAATACCACTGATATTACTTGCTATTACTCTTTTTAAGTTAGAATGGTGCAGAAAAATAGTATAAAATACCAACACTATTGATTAAGAAACAAAGGAAAAACAATGCGTTCCTTAACGACAACGTGTCTCCTACACAGTGGGCGAAACGTTGCTAATAAAGAAACTGAACTGAAATCAGGAGGGAAAAAAATTTCATACATTTTCAGAAAAAAAAATACTAATTTAATATTGGATTGAAAAAAATCTCCCCCAGGGAAGCAGGAAAACATCAGATTAATCATACTTAAGAGGATTAACTTAGGATGGAACCTTCAAGAGGTGCCGTGAAGGTCTTTTGATTCAAAGAATTGGGCTGTATGACACTCCAACGAGCTTATCACTTTTCAATAATACTAATACTAATAATAACGCTGAAATTCTGACCAAGAGAAAAAGTGGAATAAATAAAAGACGTTTCTTGTTTGATTATCTTGTGTATACTGTGTTGGTTCCTCCCTCCAGTGCTTCACTTCAGAATGGAGAGAGAAATAGAACAGGAGTGCTCGGGGTAGAAAAATGCTTTGAAGAGAAAATTGAGTTTATAAAAAAAGTAAAGGTTTTACTGTACATTCTATCTCTCTATCTCTTTCTCTCTCTCTCATATATATCTAACGTTTTTTTCTATTGTTTAATTTTGCTTCTAATAATTTGTTATGGATTGTACATTACTGTAACTTTCATCAGAGAATAATCACCTTATTTTATATAGGACATGTAAACACCTCACTACCTGGCTAGGTGAATAAATTTTTGCGTACTGTGTATGGAAATTCTGTTGTGAACTAGCTCGTGGTACCAATTACAAGCGTGTAACTGAGCTCTAGAATGCACACTTTCAGCAAACTTTCCTGGCACCACGAGTGATACTGCTGCAGATTTCGGCGTTTCTTATGTTTTTCATCCACCTCGTTTCCAGGCTCCATAAACAATTTTAAGAGCAGGTACGATAAGGTTCGTGAGGCAAGCGGCGATTTGAGAGGCGACTCCAGCAGCTGAGATTCGACCCCTGTAGTCACAGCTGGGGAAATGTATATATATATATATATATATATATATATATATATATATATATATATATATATATATATATATATATATATATATATATATATATGAGGTGAAAGTGTTGAATGATGAAAGTATTTTCCTTTTGGGGATTTTCTTTCTTTTTGGGTCACCCTGCCTCGGTGGGAGACGGCCGACTTGTTGAGTATATATATATATATATATATATATATATATATATATATATATATATATATATATATATATATATATATATATATATATATATTAGATAGATAGATATACTGCCTTACAGTTTAGCACAGAGTTGTCCCTACAATTTTACAGGATTCCACAAAATAGATTTAATTAACCAATGTTTTTCTTGTTCAGTGGCTTTTCCACATCCAACTTTCTTTTTTAATTCTCATTATCTCCTATGGATGTTACTGTTAACTAGATTAGTGTTGCAGGCATATGTTGCAGACATATGGTCCAAGACAAATTGCCCAAATCTGAAAAAAAATTTGTTCAGCTAGCTTAATTCTGTTATTCATGGTTTCTACTTCAGCGGGACCTCTTGGAACATGACCCCTCCACATCCTTCCCTTCCTCCGCATGAATTTGTAGTGATGACTGTACAATTAATGAAAATGGCTTCGGTGTAATGTATTACCACCGAGTTCCTGTATAGCAGTACTGTACAATGTTGATGTAAACATGTGTGGGATGCTAGCCTTTCTCTGTAGCTGGAACTATGTTGGAACAAGTATTCTTAAGAGACTCCTGTAGTTTCTACATGTTGTCTATTTCTGTCTCCGCTATCGCTGTTTCCCATTAAAGAAGCTAATTAGCTTCTTGGCGTCAGTCATCGGTATTATGATCTTCCTTGAGGTTCCAGTGTCCTGAGTGTGTTAATGTGGAAAAATAAATTGCAAGAACTTCATTCTTCAGCAAATATGGAATTGAATTAAAAAGTCTGTTTGGAAATTATTACCCCAGTGTGCTACCAAGTATCTTAGAGAGAAGTGCCTTTGACACACAAATACATACATATATACATAAACACACGCACGCGCGCGCGCGGCTCATCAACTAATACTCTCTGAAGTGCATCACTCAGCATTCATTTCTGTGATAGCATCACACTGACTCTGCACTATCAAGCCGAGGGAATTAAAAAAAAAACACCGCTGGGCCAAACTACCAATGAAAAGAATAATTACCAAGAAGCTGCGATAAAAGCAAGACATAAGTGGCAATAGAACAGTGAAGTAGTTAAGCCTCAAAGGGAGAATTATGAGGCAATGAAGCCAGCCAACCAGCCAGCTATCCAGCAAGCCTTGCAAGATTCTCTCTCTCTCTCTCTCTCTCTCTCAGGTAATAAGTGGAAGGTTATGTAGAACATTTATATCCATATTTTTATGCAAACACAAGAGGTTTCACTAAATAGCTTTCCTTCAAAATCATAGTTTTAGTTCACTCCCAAACTCTCTTACTCCTTCACTCACTAATCCACTATGACACGAAAACCTAAGAATATCGAAGCTCTAAAGTAGGCCTGCAGGCCTTTGCTCGGCAGGTTCTGATGATAAATATGATGACAATTATGATGAATGCGACGAGTACAACACTTGGAACCACTTTAATGGTGAAACGTTTTCATAATAAAGATACTCAAGTGTTGCACATGTGTCTTATTCATGACTCTATAGATACTTGGCAGATACTAATTTTTAATGGGACTTTTACCCCGATGCAGCACTGACGTACCCATCTCAGCAACATGTTATTCTGTATCTGCACCTACGTACCTTCCTCCGTAAATCAATATTATCCTTCTTAGTGAACCTCTCATCCTTTGCCAATGCAACCCCATTTCTACCCTCTTTTACCCATCTCCTCTTCCTTTCCTTCACCACCACCACCTCTTTCCCCTGTCTCTCATCTCTATCTCTGATTCTTTTTCCAATATATTCTCACATTTACCTCTCTCTCTCTCTTATCCTTTCCCTCCCTCACTCTCTTCCTAATCAATTTTCCTTCACTCCTTACAATCCTTTCCCTTCCTCGCTTCTCAATCAAATTTCCTTCACTCCTTACTCTCTTTCCCACTCCTCTCTTCCTAATCAACTTCCTTCACTCCTTACTCTCCTTTCCCTCCCTCTCTCCCTCCCTAATCAACTTCCTTCGCTTCTTACTCTCCTCTTTACCCTCTTCCTCCTCATCATCATTCCTTCTCTCAAGTCTAAACAGGTATTCGAGTCACCATCACATCTCCCTCTCGTCAGATTAATCAGATCTTCAACAACAAATGAGCCGAGTTTCCCCAGCCGGTGAGCCGCAGAGCGTCCTTGATTGTCATGGCAACCAGACGGTATGTCAACAGGCATGGTGGGCTTGCCAAATTTTGTTATAATAAGGAATTTTATCTTATTTTCTACCATTCTGGTATTTAACCATATTTTGTACCACATGTAATCTTATTTTATGTTAAAATTGCATTTATTCTGTATATATGATTTAATTGTTTGCTAGAAGTGAATGGCTTTCATGTTTATAAAAATTACAAAAATAACAATACTGTATTCAGAGGGGAAAAATTTAATTTAGGAACAGCAAAAAGCAGTGTTTTTGCAAGAGTTGGAGATGAGTGAAACAAACTTAAGTAACGTCACTGAAGCAAATAATTTAGGCAGCTATAATTATATATATATATATATATATATATATATATATATATATATATATATATATATATATATATATATATATATATATATAAGCAAACAATCGCAGACGGGCAATCTTAACAATGCAGGACAAGCCACGGGGTTAAATCTTTAGCTCAAGTACTTTCACACTTCTCAGTGCGTCATGAGGAGCTGTGCAATGTTGCAAGGGAGCAACCAAAGCAGGGAGAGAGGTCTCAGAGTAGCGTAGGTGTCACTGGCCATGGTTACCTTTAGACTGGATTAGTGGTCGGTGCCAACCCCACCCTACCATCATCCCCCAACTACCCATATGGGGTAGGAGGGTTTCTGAGATGTCAAGTAAGATATTATAATATATAAAAAGCCAGTCCCAAGCTTTTCCTAATCGCTTATAACGGGTCATACGGTTTGAGAAAATAAGTTTCTCGATAGATATTGTAGACATGGATAGCTATTATCCTGTGTGACCTTTTCAAATAATGAAAGGAAAGAATACAATGTGCTCTTTGTCCAGACAAAGAGCACATTTACTCAGACACACACATATATATATATATATATATATATATATATATATATATATATGTGTGTCTGAGTAAATAAGACTTGTCGGGTGGTCTCCTGAAGGCACATTGCAATGTAAAAAGTACTGTCATATTGTCAGCATAGTTGCTGATCCCCTACATGTGTTGTATAGCTTATCTGAGTATCATAGTTGGCACCATCCATATGTTTTACATACACGACCCCTTTGCTAGGCTCAGTGACTAGCATGTGTGACGTCACGTGACGCTGTTGTGAGCCCTTAACGCCTGGAATCCTTCTCAGTCCACGCATAGGTCTACAACAGGCAACAGGGCAGTTTGGACTCTTTCCCTACACACTGCAATATAGTATTACCATCCAACACGCGTGTTTATCTGCAACCTTCATATCTCCTACGAACCCCCACGACAATATGTTTTTAACTGACAGCGATGTTAATGGGCTATTGAATGGAGTTAGGTTTCTTTTTTTTCACTGTATGCTTTCTCTAGTGACATTTATAAGTTACTCTCCAGTTTGTTAAGAGTACCTGTGCAAGGAGTAGTATTCATGTCTTTTGAGTGTTATGGCCTCCATAATCTCTTGTACCACGCTGTGCTACTAGTGTCAAAGATCTTGTATGATGGAAATATCATTTAGAATTTAGATGCTGGTGATTCCTTGAGATCTCAAGTGGCTGGGGATATTGAACTCTGGAGTCTTTATAAGAATCCGTGTTATGATGTCTAGTAAAAATGTGGTGTTTTGATGCTGCATTCACTAAAACCTCACTAAAAGCTGGATATATTCCTATTTGTTGCCTCCAAAACTCAGAGTCGATTCCTCATTATATGCTCTTTCTCCAACGTCATATCTTGTTATTTGCACTACGGAAAAAAATAATTACGATCAAAGAATGAAATTTAATTAAGGGTCTTTTTGAGTTCTTCTCGTTCGTCGTATCTCTCACATTTAAACACGGTAATGAGGCGAAAATATGAAATGATATAAATACGGCCTTGAACATTCGTAAGTTAGCAGATAACGCTGTTTAAAAAAAAATTGTAGTTTATGTACTTTTTGCTTTGAAAATGCTATTTTGGATGTAGTTTTACTTTTCTAATGCTACTGATGTAGTTTCGTCTTGGGCACCTCATTGCCACACGTGAATACTCGTTTTCCTTAACGAGAGACATATATTGGATAATCAGTAACACATTGGAGAAATTCAAAGTTAAATGGTAAGTAAACATGAAAAAAAATTCTCCTTAATTAATTTTTTTTTGTTCTTCATGTACAAAGTTTATTTTGTTTTGGTTTCTCATATTACTATTATGTCACCAGAACGTTTTAACCTTCTGTTTCCAGATTAAAGAAATGTCAGAATGCATATTTGAAAAAAAAAAAAAAAAAAAAAAAAAAAAATTACATACCAAAACTACGAAGAAGCGTAATATATTTTCCTCATTTTCTAAAGCATCGCCGGTTATATATTTCTGATCTTTTATATTGCAAATATTGCTCTGACTATTGATATTATTGATGATATTATCGATATTGGCTGAGGAAGGGTTGTTGAGGTGGTTCGGACATGTAGAGAGAATGGAGCGAAACAGAATGACTTCAAGAGTGTATCAGTCTGTAGTGGAAGGAAGGCGGGGTAGGGGTCGGCCTAGGAAGGGTTGGAGGGAGGGGGTAAAGGAGGTTTTGTGTGCGAGGGGCTTGGACTTCCAGCAGGCATGCGTGAGCGTGTTTGATAGGAGTGAATGGAGACAAATGGTTTTTAATACTTGACGTGCTGTTGGAGTGTGAGCAAAGTAACATTTATGAAGGGATTCAGGGAAACCGGCAGGCCGGACTTGAGTCCTGGAGATGGGAAGTACAGTGCCTGCACTCTGAAGGAGGGGTGTTAATGTTGCAGTTTAAAAACTGTAGTGTAAAGCACCCTTCTGGCAAGACAGTGATGGAGTGAATGATGGTGAAAGTTTTTCTTTTTCGGGCCACCCTGCCTTGGTGGGAATCGGCCGGTGTGATAATAAAATAAAATAATTATCGATATTATTATTATTATTATTGCTGCTGCTACCTCTGATGTTGTTGCTGTTGCTGCTACATCTACTTTTAATACAATTACTACTACCAGAACTAATATCACCACCTTAATCACAACAGTAACTACAATTATATCCACAACCACCATCGTAACTACAACCACACCCACTACCCTCACAATTCCATCAGCCTCAGCCTTAAATTATATTTATGTGAAGCACTAAACCCGAGTGAGTCATTCAGCGCAAAGCGTGGAGATGGCTCATACTCTTTTTTAAACGGGAGGAAAAAAAAAAAAAACTCCACATTTGAGTTCATTTATGGCGCTAAACCTATATGAGTCAGGGTGGTGGAGGCTTGATGCTCCGTCCGCCAATCGCGAGGCAGACACCCACAGCCACACTCTTAAGATCATGAAGAGGAGGAAATGAAAGGCATAATTACGCACAGAGCTGTCAAATCAGGGATTAATGAAGTCTCTCATTCTCTGGCGAATTACCCCAAATGTACAAGTTCACTTTCTCATTTCAACAGAGTATTTCGAACGCAAAGAAAAAAAATATGGCCGAAAGAGAGAGAAAAATAAGAGGAATGAATACGTCCATCCGTACTCATAACCAAAGACATTTTGTCGTTTGAAATGGGGTTAAAAAAAAAAAAAAGCTTCCTGCTCATTAATACTGGTGCTTTTGATAATCTTCTCACTTGAAGATTCTCCTCGGGCAGCGAAGCAAAGAAGAGATCAAAGGACGAAAGAAGCGTCGCCACCATGAGCCGAGACAGAAGATCAAAAGATACTCATAGATAGGCAGCACACGGAATCATGTGAAATAAAAAAAAATTTGATGCTATGATGATATAATTAAAGACTCGCGGAATCCAACAAAAACTGAGGAAGAGAAAGAATTTAGGCTAGAAATATCAGAAGGAAAATAGGACCAAAATTATAAAAGACGAGGGGAAAAAAAGGCATTAAACGCAGTAACTCTCAGTTGCTCTTCGTTTTTTGAGAAAAAATCGAGTACACATTATTTTACCGACTGATGAGATGATGTGGTCCACTCAAGTTGAATTATCTATATATATTCCGGTAGAGATTGCCTCACTAGATTAATGAATCTGTTGGAGAAGGATAAAAAAAAAAACTGGCCAGGGAGTCGAGAGGCCCACGCATACCCGGTCAGCCCAGTTTGACTGGAAGTGTTGCATGCACCTCCTGTGATTCCTGCGGTGAAAGGTTTAGGATTTATTCCACACTCGCAGTTCGAGGCTGGCAAAGGATTGAGGTCATCGCAAAAAAAGTAAGCTAGCTTGGGGAGTCATAACATTAGTGAAGAATTAGAAGGCATTATAGACATCGACGTTTTTAATCTTAGCATAAGCCAACCTAAAACAAAACACTGACAATTTCAAGAATATTGTATATTTTAACCTAAAACTGAGGCAGTCCGTGGCAGACTAATAAGAGTACAAGATACGTATATTACGTACAAAAGCCACCTGATCCAAATCACGTGTTTAAGCCCAGGACCTATTATTCATCTAGAAAAGTGTTACCTGACATGGGAATTCATTACATAATAACAATGATTTCATTGTTAGAAGTGAAGTGTGTGGGTAAGGTGAAGGAACAAGATCAGGTACGGGAACCATGTCAGGTGTAGAAGTTAGCGAATAAAATGGAAGGCTAATTATAGCGTTAGAATTCTACTAGTCTTGTGAGATGCTTCAACTGGGTTGCGAAATAGAGTTGATTAAAAGGATTTTTTCGCCTTTTATTGTGTTAAACTGGGTCCAGGTATTCAACTTTATCAACAAGCACCCTTTTCACTTTCTGCCTCTTTAAATTAAAAAAAAAAGCAATGGAAAAGAACAGAAAAAAATGGGTCTGACAAGAAATCCTATATTCATTACCTTGTCGGATTCTGTGGTGTACCTCGCGCCAACAGGTGTCTTGCATCTCTCCCTGGGCGCGGCCTCACTGAGATGAGATCTCTCTTGCCAAGCATCCTGACGAGTCCTTGGATGCCCCTTGCTCTGCATTAATGTAATGATATTGCTTGTAATTTGCTGAGAGAAGTAACTGAGCCGGAAATTATAACACCACGAAGGAGGAAGGCGGCGGAGATAGAAATAAATGTTATAGTGTTTTTAATGTTTATTTCCTTTATAAATAGTCTGTGGTGTTTATTCTAGCTCTATGGCATATTGTGATATTTTTTATACGAGCGTTTTTTGCATTTCATGAGGTGAGAAAGCTGTGTAAATCAACATAAGGAGTGTGAGGTTCGATCCTTTGTATGCGTATCCTGACCCGGTCTCTGACTAGACATGTTGCACGTATTGACAATATATTCTGTTCTATAACTGGTTACCCTGAAGATGACTGAGGAAGCAAAGATACCGTCACTTTTCGCTTTTTCTACCATCTTGAGCAGTTAAATAATTAATGTTGCTCATAATAATGCCTTGCTAAATGTCCAATGGCTGTGGTCTCCAAATAACCAAGTAGTTTGTCAGTCATCATTTAGCGGACGGAGGATTAAGCCTCCATCATTCCTTGTGCTGAATGACCCATATGGTTAAGCGTTTCGTGTAAATGTAGATAAAATATTCTAAACACACTTGTTTATAACTACAAAAGAAAAATAAATAAAACACCAAAACTATTACTCCAGTATAAAATTTTCAGAAAAATCGGTCGGTAAGTTTTATTAGCTATTGTATTTCCCATTCAATAGGAGCTCAGGGAAGCAACCACGAAGAGACTAGTTAAGGAGCATTGGTAACCATTCACCCGTAATGTAATAGTGCAGTACTGCAGGAAAGGAATAATCTTATGCCTTTCTCTGGCCTCGTTTGAATTGGGTGATGGGATGTGATAGTGTTGGGAGGTGGTGGGAGTTGGCGGGAGGTGTTGGGATATGGTTTAAGGTGGTGGGTATTTGTAGGTGTTGGGAGGTATTTCGTGTTGCTTGGGTATGTGATGAGCCAGAGACGTCACGGTTCGCGGCTTGGTAAGATCTGCTTGAAACTTGTGAGTGAATGTACGTGAATGTGAATGCATATCTTAAGAATGAAAAAAAAAAGTTTACTATTTTTTACAAAATTTGATATGCAGTTACTGACTTCTAGCCTTACTTCTCGTAGTATGTTTTTACTAAGGTGCTAAAAAAATGTGTCAGATGTATGTAAACTTTTCTGAGGCGCTTAGTGAAGGAAGAAATAATTTGTAAATTCCGCCAATCACTAGAGAACATCAGGGATGAGATAAAAGCAATTAAATTGGAAATTAGAATATTGTCAGACGAACACCCTATTATATGCTCGGCTTCATCGACCACTGTCAGGCAGTCTACAAGAAAAACACGTGAATCCAGATGGTGTGCTGCAGACAATAGTAGAGAAAGGATGCAGGTTCCAGAACAAGATTTATTGAAAAAACACTAGAGTGAAACGCTGTACCACTGAAACCCCTTCTGCAATGTTTATCTTTCCTTCATAAGAGAAACATACATGAAAACCCCCTCGATGCGACTCACGCAGGCGGACTGGAAGGTGTACTGAACTGATAGGGAAACATTGATAGCGGGAGAGTCAACTGTTGTATACCAAGCTTATGATAAGTTCTTGTGCGAGCCGCAAGATTCGTTCGAATTTCGATGAATTATGCTAGGGGAAGCCCAAAATACCTAAAGGTCACGCAGTGCCTGGGGAATGGAAATCAATCATGTTTGATCCGAGGATGGGGAAAACAGCTCCAATTCCCTGGAATTGGAGCTGCTCTATAAGTCCAACATCAACGTCGCCATCATCACATTTTCCATTACCCGAGACATAACTGGAGCTCATAACTTGGTTATTTAAGAAAAACAACAGGTTACACTCTTCCCTTTGGTGGTTGTGGCAGTGTTTATGTTTGTACACACACACGCGCGCACACTGCAGAGCACAAATATGCCTACTGGACTAACAACACTTTGAATGCGTGGTCAGTCATCGTAACATATCTTCACATCATGAAATGGGCAGAGACAAATCTTTTTCTTTCTAAAGAAGAAAACAGAGACAAAGGAAGGTGTTTAGAATCAGCCCTAATTAGTACCACAAACTCAGACAACCGCGTGACGTAAAGGGTCACGTCACCCTCTCCTGTCACCTACACTGGTGCAATATCAGTTTCATTATTTTCCAAAGTATTGTCAGAAATCTGATATAGCTGATATTCAAACGTATCATTTGCTAATGAACATGTCCCTACACCTTGTCTAACTTCTGTTTTCTGTGTACTAGAATGCAGTAGTTACTAGTCTGATTTTTCCTTATTTAAACACACTGTTTCCTTATTAACCAAGAGAAGGTTTCCGCAAGTACCTTGTGCTACTACATTCATCGATCCCCTGTATAAAATCCCATCACAAACCTTTATTAAGTCCATATCAATCAAGTCCTACTCTGTATCACTTCGAATATCTTAGTGAGAAAATTAATCAATTTGTGAAACAAGAAAGCCTTATCAATATTTGTTGAAACTTACTGATTAAATTATGATCATCACAATGACTCTGAAATACATTCGTAGGTACAGATCCTAGAAATTTTCCCACTTTTAAGGTCAGGCAGAATGGACGGTAATTAGAATCAAAGGACCTATATCCCCCTTCGTAATTACATCCACACACACTTGCTCTACTTCACTACACAGTCTTCGTCAGAAGTTACACTGCCTGACACCCAGAAGAGAGGAGCAGACTATGATTACTTAATGATCCAATATGATGCCCTCAGAAGCCTCAATCATGCTCTCTATATCTGAAGGCTCAACCTTTAATATTCCTCGTTTCTACTAATTTTGGACGCAATACTTGCATCGGGTTCTAATTTCGAGGAAAACATGGATAAAATAGACGTTAACTGTTTACTCGTTCAGTAAGATTGCCCTCAATGGATATTCTGACCGAGTTGTTATTGTAGGGGTCGAATCTCAGCTTTTTGACCTGCATTTTAACCGGCAATTGTTTTGTTAGATTATAAAAGAATATCATCTGTATGTGAGATATTAAAGCCGTATATCACGTCTATGGTACCAATTAAGAATAATTCTTAATATACATTTCTAGGAAGCTCTGTGTATTAACAGGTACATGTGCACCTCTCGACGTATTTTCATCAGATTCTTGATTAGCCTTTTATAGGGTATTATCAGAATTTCAATATAATCATAAATTGTTGTTCTTGTACAATATTAGAGATTAAGATCGTAGCTCAACTGGGTGAATAAGCAGGAGTCTGATCTTGAAGTTGATTCGCTTGATGTATGGATTAAATAGCGTACTCTTGACAAGAACGCAAAAATAAGCTGCAGAGCAAGCTTAGGGTGTTAGCCGACAGGTGTGGGTCGCATCCTGGGAACAAAATTTACCTAATTCGCCCGAAATGCTCTGCATAATAAGTGGCTTTCTGTACAGTAGTATGTTACTGATGTCATCTAGGCTTGTATACCTTGTACATGTATTTAGAGAAATAAAGATAATAATAATAACATTATTATTATAAATGCCTGTTCTGCAACCTGTTTCTTTGTCTTCCTTCTTTGATTCGTATGATTTGTTCTTCAAATCATTGACCAACTTGTTAGTGATAAAGGCCTAAGTGTTAGTGATACGGGAGTAAGTGTCCTATTTCATTTATGTGCCATTTTACCTTCAAGTGACGACCCATGTCAAATGATTTTCCTGAACGACGAGACTAACATATCTGGTCATGTTTAAGAAAGCTACGAGACTTGGAAAGTCAAAAATCGGCTGAAATAACGCCGGTGTGTGTATGTGTGTGTGTGTGTAAGAGAAAGAAAGAGAAAGAGAAAGAGAAAGAGAGAGAGAGAGAGAGAGAGAGAGAGAGAGAGAGAGAGAGAGAGAGAGAGAGAGAGAGAGAGAGAGAGAGAATCATTTATCCCCAGGATGGCTCGAGTATGGAACACATTCGTACAGCATTATGATGTCAACGAGATAAAGTCAGTTGATCAGATGAAAATGCAGGCCCACAGATGGCTCCAACTTCATCCTGTTCCTTACTTGTATGTTTCATAACAATAAAAATACTTGTATGTCTCATAACAATAAAAATACTTTCAAATGAGCTGATGTAGGTAACTGCTCTTAGCTTGTCAACAAAGTTAGGAATCCTTAACCTGTAAATAGCTTGTCAATAAAGCTAGGGATCCTTAACCTTGTCAAACCCTGTGTAAAAAGAGAGAGAGAGAGAGAGAGAGAGAGAGAGAGAGAGAGAGAGAGAGAGGTACAGACAGACAGAGACAGAGAGAGGGGGGGGGAGAGGATAAAAATGTTGTGCTAAATAACAAAAGGGAAGGGAATGACAGATAAAATAGGACAGAGGAAGATGAAATATAAGAAAGACACAAATCCCGACAGATGCGCAAGTCTACAAGCAAAGGAACAGACAGGCACAATGTAACACAATGCATTCCCTCGTAGAAAATGCACTCGTAACTTTCCCCTCGCAAACCACCACGACAAGGCTTGACAGCTGCTTCTGTGAAGGAGCGAATAAGAGTGGAAGTAATCTGGAGACAGGTGTGTGAGAACTCTGCGTCAGGTGTAGAGAAATCCACAGAGACAAAATAAACAAAGACATACAAACCAACTGGGATGCGAAAATTCATGTACGTTTATTACAGTAAATAAAATTTCATAAACAAGTACTGAACGTTTTGAGAGCAGAAAAATATTAAACCAAGAGACGCACACACACATACACACATACACACACACACGCGAACACACACACACACACACACACACACACGCACACACGCACGCACACACGCACACACACACGCGCACGCGCACACACACACACACACACACACACACACACACACACACAGACACACACACACACACACACACACGCACATACACACAGACACACACACACGCATGCACATACAACAGGCCTAGTGTCTAATCGACACTTGCCTAGGACCAAATGGTAACTAACATACACACACACACACACACAATAAATTTAATAAAAAAGTAATCCTAACAGGTGAAACTAAGGCAGTCTCTAAAAACTGATATAATCTCTGCTGCAGAAGATAAACCTTCAGGTGGTCCCATTACGCTAAAATGCTGGTCACAGTGGTAATTGGGACCCACAGCTTCGGTCAGTGAGACCCCATGCAACACAGTGGGACCCCCAGGTAGCCCAACTCCTGCTAGTGTGCTAGTGAGACTCCTGCTAGTGGGACCCCTGTAACACATCTCTCAGTAGCACACCCAGCAACGAAGTTCCTGCTGGTTGGACCCTTGGTAACACATCGTCGGCCAGTGGGACTCCTTGGGTTAGCAAATTTTACTGAGGGAACGCTATAACTTTGTCTGTGGTTATCTCTGTAGAACTGAAGAACTGAAGAACTGGCGAAACGTTTCTTCAATAATATATTCCAGGACTGCACGAGCGTCTTATTTCGTAGTGGAAATTCTTGAAGTGCAGCCACAGCGCAGCTCCGTCCAGTAGTGCCTCTTGTAGCGCAGCACCGTCCAGTAGTGCCTCTTGTAGCGCAGCACCGTCCAGTAGTGACTCTTGTAGCGCACCTCCGTCCAGAAGTGACTTGTAGCGCAGCACCGTCCAGTAGTGACTCTTGTAGCGCACCTCCGTCCAGAAGTGACTTGTAGCGCAGCACCGTCCAGTAGTGACTCTTGTAGCGCACCTCCGTCCAGAAGTGACTCTTGTAGCGCAGCTCCGTGCAAAAGTGACTCTTGTAGCGCAGCTCCGTCCAGTAGTGACTCTTGCAGCGCAGCTCCGTTCAGAAGTGACTCTTGTAGCGAAGCTCCGTCCAGAAGTGACTCTTGTAGCGAAGCTCCGTCCAGAAGTGACTCTTGTAGCGCAGCTCCGTCCAGAAGTGACTCTTGTAGCGCAGCTCCGTCCAGAAGTGACTCTTGTAGCGCAGCTCCGTCCAGAAGTGACTCTTGTAGCGCAGCTCCGTCCAGAAGTGACTCTTGTAGCGCAGCTCCGTCCAGAAGTGACTCTTGTAGCGCAGCTCCGTCCAGAAGTGACTCTTGTAGCGCAGCTCCGTCCAGAAGTGACTCTTGTAGCGCAGCTCCGTCCAGAAGTGACTCTTGTAGCGCAGCTCCGTCCAGAAGTGACTCTTGTAGCCCAGCTCCGTCCAGAAGTGACTCTTGTAGCCCAGCTCCGTCCAGTAGTGACTCTTGTAGCCCAGCTCCAACCAATAGTGACTCTTGTAGCGCAGTTCCAGCCAGTAGTGATTCTTGTAGCGCACCTTAGGTCAGTAGCAATTCTTGTAGCACAGTTCCAGCCAGTAGTGACTCTTGCAGTGCACCTCCGGTCAGTAGCAACTCTTGTAGTGCACCTCCAGTCATTAGCAACTCTTGTAGTGCACCTCCGGTCAGTAGTATCTCTTGTAGCGCACCTCCGGCCAGTTGACAGGTTATAATGGTTTACCACCAAAGAAGGTCGTACAGTTTATTCATAGTCTGACTTGCAACAACATGGGGTGCATCAGCTCCTTTGTAAAACAGACTTCTTAGACGAAGAGGATTTCCCCTTTTTCCCTTCCCCTCACAAACAATTTTCACACTTTTTGATAAATAATCAACGAAGGAACTCTCTGGTATCTATCCTTTGCTTTCACAAGTCATTCATATACAATAATAATAATCTCTGATAATTAAACTACACATTAAAAAAATCATCTCTGTTAAGTCTCCCATAATCACCCTCAACAAGTTATCCCCTGACGTGTTAATAATGCCCTCAATAAATCAACTACACATCGCGATAATTGCACACGATAAGTCACACATCCAAATAATTACCCTTATGAGTTATCCCGCAGCACTATAATTGCCTCTCTTTAATCAGTCGCTATACAGCTCATTAAGACATCCATTGATCCTTCAAGGGATGGGGAAGGGGATGCTTTGTTCCTGAAGTGCTCCTGATCCTAGGAACTGTCGATACCCGTCCCTTCCTCTGATCAAACCTCGTGCTTCCCATTCCCAAGGTGCTTGTTCACCGATGCGGATCTGAAGTTTCCTCACAACAACAACAACAACAATAATAATAATAATAATAATAATAATAATAATAATAATAATAATATTATTATTATTATTATTATTATTATTACTATTATTAAGAAGAAAAAAAATAATAACAAGATTCACTCAAATGACAATAATAATAATACAGAACTTTACCGTCCAAAAATAAAAATCTTTTTACACTGTCAATGAGAAAAAATATCCATTATTCTGCAAAAAAATTTTTTGGAAGAAAAGTTGAATTTTTAAGGGAGGTCGGCTTATTAGGGACGATATATATAAATATATATACATCATATATATATATATATATATATATATATATATATATATATATATATATATATATATATATATATATATATATATATATATATCTATTCTTTCAGAGTGGTTGTTTTGCATATATATATATATATATATATATATATATATATATATATATATATATATATATATATATATATATATATATATTATTGTGACCACGAACGAGTGATATTGATCAATAACAACAATGCACAAGCCAAGGATTCGAACCCATGTTGTTTCGGCCCACCTTATGGTGAGCGAAAATTACACATAACGCTCTAACGCACTGGACCACGCAATCCTACAAGAATGACGCACCCAGGAGAGCTAGGTGTTTTAGTGTCATCCGAGGACATACGGTGGTGTAGGTGCACTGAGCTAATTTCTTTCTACTACTCCCCGTTTTGTGCACAAGCCTCGTGAGGTTAGTACGCCAAACTAGCCTCACAAGGTTCACCTCACGATGTACTAGCCTCGTGAGGCTAATACACCAAACAAGGAGTACAATAACATTAGCTCAAAGACACCCACACCATCTTATGTCCTCGGATGACGGTAAAACGCCTAGCTCTGCTGGGTGCGTCATTCTTGTAGGAGTGCGTGGTCCCGTGGGTTAGAGAGTCATGTGTGATTTTCGCTCACCATGAGGTGGGCCAAAACGACATGGGTTCGAATCCTCGGCTAGTTCCGGTGTTGTTACCGATATATATATATATATATATATATATATATATATATATATATATATATATATATATATATATATATATATATATATATATATATATATATATATATATATATATATATATATATATATATATATATATATATATATATATATATATATATATATATATATATATATATATATATATATGTCGTGCCGAATAGGCAGAACTTGCCATATTGGCTTAAATAGCAACGTTCATCTTGCCATATAGGGCAAGTGAAAATTTGTGTATGCAATAATTTCGCCAAAATCATTTTGAAGCTAACGAAAAAAAATATATTTTACTGTGTTTGTTTAGTATTAAATTATTGTAAACAAATCTAAAATATATTTAGTTGGGTTAGGCTAAAATAAATTGTTCTTGTTATAATAAGGTTAGGTAAGTTTCCTAAGATTCTTTTGGTGCAAAATTATAAATTTATACATCAACATTAATGAAAAAAATATATCTTTAAACGTATAAGAGGAAATTTTAGAAAGGACTTAATTTTAAATGAGTTCTTGCTAATTGACCAGCTTTACATATTCGGCACGACATTTATATATATATATATATATATATATATATATATATATATTATATATATATATATATATATATATATATATATATATATATATAATTTAAAGATATATATAATATATATTTATAGGTAGTAGGTTGGTAAACAGCAACCACCCCGGGAAGTACTACCGTCCTGCCAGATGACTGTGAAACAGAAACCTGTAACTGTTTTGCATGATGGTAGAATTGCTGGTGTCTTTTTCTGTCTCATAAACACGCTAGATAACAGGGATATCTTGCTACTCCAACTTACACTTTGGTCACACTTCACAGACATGCACATGCATATATATATACATACATCTAGGTTTTTCTCCTTTTTCTACATAGCTCTTGTTCTTCTTTATTTC
Source organism: Cherax quadricarinatus (assembly GCF_038502225.1). NCBI lineage: Eukaryota > Metazoa > Arthropoda > Malacostraca > Decapoda > Parastacidae > Cherax > Cherax quadricarinatus. Next base: position 16,952,224 of record NC_091348.1, read on the forward strand.
TTCTATTGTCCATGGGGAAGTGGAAAAGAATCTTTCCTCCGTAAGCCATGCGTGTCGTATGAGGCGACTAAAATGCTGGGAGCAATGGGCTAGTAACCCCTTCTCCTGTAGACATTTACTAAAAAAGAGAAGAAGAAAAACTTTATAAAACTGGGATGCTTAAATGTGCGTGGATGTAGTGCAGATGACAAGAAACAGATGATTGCTGATGTTATGAATGAAAAGAAGTTGGATGTCCTGGCCCTAAGCGAAACAAAGCTGAAGGGGGTAGGAGAGTTTCAGTGGGGGGAAATAAATTGGATTAAATCTGGAGTATCTGAGAGAGTTAAAGCAAAGGAAGGGGTAGCAGTAATGTTAAATGATCAGTTATGGAAGGAGAAAAGAGAATATGAATGTGTAAATTCAAGAATTATGTGGATTAAAGTAAAGGTTGGATGCGAGAAGTGGGTCATAATAAGCGTGTGTGCACCTGGAGAAGAGAGGAATGCACAGGAGAGAGAGAGATTTTGGGAGATGTTAAGTGAATGTATAGGAGCCTTTGAACCAAGTGAGAGAGTAATTGTGGTAGGGGACCTGAATGCTAAAGTAGGAGAAACTTTTAGAGAGGGTGTGGTAGGTAAGTTTGGGGTGCCATGTGTAAATGATAATGGGAGCCCTTTGATTGAACTTTGTATAGAAAGGGGTTTAGTTATAGGTAATACATATTTTAAGAAAAAGAGGATAAATAAGTATACAAGATATGATGTAGGGCGAAGTGACAGTAGTTTGTTGGATTATGTATTGGTAGATAAAAGACTGTTGAGTAGACTTCAGGATGTACATGTTTATAGAGGGGCCACAGATATATCAGATCACTTTCTAGTTGTAGCTACACTGAGAGTAAAAGGTAGATGGGATACAAGGAGAATAGAAGCATCAGGGAAGAGAGAGGTGAAGGTTTATAAACTAAAAGAGGAGGCAGTTAGGGTAAGATATAAACAGCTATTGGAGGATAGATGGGCTAATGAGAGCATAGGCAATGGGGTCGAAGAGGTATGGGGTAGGTTTAAAAATGTAGTGTTAGAGTGTTCAGCAGAAGTTTGTGGTTACAGGAAAGTGGGTGCACGAGGGAAGAGGAGCGATTGGTGGAATGATGATGTAAAGAGAGTAGTAAGGGAGAAAAAGCTAGCATATGAGAAGTTTTTACAAAGTAGAAGTGATGCAAGGAGGGAAGAGTATATGGAGAAAAAGAGAGAGGTTAAGAGAGTGGTGAAGCAATGTAAAAAGAGAGCAAATGAGAGAGTGGGTGAGATGTTATCAACAAATTTTGTTGAAAATAAGAAAAAGTTTTGGAGTGAGATTAACAAGTTAAGAAAGCCTAGAGAACAAATGGATTTGTCAGTTAAAAATAGGAGAGGAGAGTTATTAAATGGAGAGTTAGAGGTATTGGGAAGATGGAGGGAATATTTTGAGGAATTGTTAAATGTTGATGAAGATAGGGAAGCTGTGATTTCGTGTATAGGGCAAGGAGGAATAACATCTTGTAGGAGTGAGGAAGAGCCAGTTGTGAGTGTGGGGGAAGTTCGTGAGGCAGTAGGTAAAATGAAAGGGGGTAAGGCAGCCGGGATTGATGGGATAAAGATAGAAATGTTAAAAGCAGGTGGGGATATAGTTTTGGAGTGGTTGGTGCAATTATTTAATAAATGTATGGAAGAGGGTAAGGTACCTAGGGATTGGCAGAGAGCATGCATAGTTCCTTTGTATAAAGGCAAAGGGGACAAAAGAGAGTGCAAAAATTATAGGGGGATAAGTCTGTTGAGTATACCTGGTAAAGTGTATGGTAGAGTTATAATTGAAAGAATTAAGAGTAAGACGGAGAATAGGATAGCAGATGAACAAGGAGGCTTTAGGAAAGGTAGGGGGTGTGTGGACCAGGTGTTTACAGTGAAACATATAAGTGAACAGTATTTAGATAAGGCTAAAGAGGTCTTTGTGGCATTTATGGATTTGGAAAAGGCGTATGACAGGGTGGATAGGGGGGCAATGTGGCAGATGTTGCAGGTGTATGGTGTAGGAGGTAGGTTACTGAAAGCAGTGAAGAGTTTTTACGAGGATAGTGAGGCTCAAGTTAGAGTACATAGGAAAGAGGGAAATTATTTCCCAGTAAAAGTAGGCCTTAGACAAGGATGTGTGATGTCACCGTGGTTGTTTAATATATTTATAGATGGGGTTGTAAGAGAAGTAAATGCGAGGGTCTTGACAAGAGGCGTGGAGTTAAAAGATAAAGAATCACACATAAAGTGGGAGTTGTCACAGTTGCTCTTTGCTGATGACACTGTGCTCTTGGGAGATTCTGAAGAGAAGTTGCAGAGATTGGTGGATGAATTTGGTAGGGTGTGTAAAAGAAGAAAATTAAAGGTGAATACAGGAAAGAGTAAGGTTATGAGGATAACAAAAATATTAGGTGATGAAAGATTGGATATCAGATTGGAGGGAGAGAGTATGGAGGAGGTGAATGTATTCAGATATTTGGGAGTGGACGTGTCAGCGGATGGGTCTATGAAGGATGAGGTGAATCATAGAATTGATGAGGGAAAAAGGGTGAGTGGTGCACTTAGGAGTCTGTGGAGACAAAGAACTTTGTCCTTGGAGGCAAAGAGGGGAATGTATGAGAGTATAGTTTTACCAACACTCTTATATGGGTGTGAAGCATGGGTGATGAATGTTGCAGCGAGGAGAAGGCTGGAGGCAGTGGAGATGTCATGTCTGAGGGCAATGTGTGGTGTGAATATAATGCAGAGAATTCGTAGTTTGGAAGTTAGGAGGAGGTGCGGGATTACCAAAACTGTTGTCCAGAGGGCTGAGGAAGGGTTGTTGAGGTGGTTCGGACATGTAGAGAGAATGGAGCGAAACAGAATGACTTCAAGAGTGTATCAGTCTGTAGTGGAAGGAAGTCGGGGTAGGGGTCGGCCTAGGAAAGGTTGGAGGGAGGGGGTAAAGGAGGTTTTGTGTGCGAGGGGCTTGGACTTCCAGCAGGCGTGCGTGAGCGTGTTTGATAGGAGTGAATGGAGACGAATGTTTTTTAATACTTGACGTGCTGTTGGAGTGTGAGCAAAGTAACATTTATGAAGGGGTTCAGGGAAACCGGCAGGCCGGACTTGAGTCCTGGAGATGGGAAGTACAGTGCCTGCACTCTGAAGGAGGGGTGTTAATGTTGCAGTTTAAAAACTGTAGTGTAAAGCACCCTTCTGGCAAGACAGTGATGGAGTGAATGATGGTGAAAGTTTTTCTTTTTTGGGCCACCCTGCCTTGGTGGGAATCGGCCAGTGTGATAATAATAAAAATTAATAAAAAATATTTATATATATTATATATATATATATATATATATATATATATATATATATATATAATATATATATATATAATATATATATATATAATATATATATATGCAAAACAACCACTCTGAAAGAATAGAGAAATTCCAAGCGCTTTCGTGACTACTCACATTATCAAGGAACTATGAAAGTAAAGCATCCAAGGAAGCTATATAAGGGGTCTGGCCAGCACCTCACTATCAGATCCCACAACGGTTAAACACCTGACGCGCGCCGACCCAACTTGAATAAGTCCTTTGCACAACTCACCCCACAAACTATTCTACCCAAGAAAATTTAAAAATTATTTGTCCAGTGTATTATTAAATTCTTCCCAAATTCTATTAATTATAAATAGATCTAATTTATATAAACCAAAGGAAATATTCATATTATTGTCAAAACTGCTTTTTATGAAACAAGATTCAATTATATTCCTGTCGACCATGGACTTGCTTGATACTACTTTCTCAGCTTTTTGAAAATCAATTGGATGGTTAAAATCTCTTACATGAATAAGAACTCGTTAACTATGAAGAACTCGTTAACTATGATTTACCATTGCCAGTTCCTACTATCATTAAACTTTGCATTGTTGATGCAAAATTTGTATTTAATGATAAGTTTTACACTCAGAAGTTTGGTATGGCAATGGGAAATCCTCTTTCACCTGTTCTTAGTAACCTATACATGGAATTTTTTGAAACAAGGTTACTTAACACAATCCTCCCTAATAGAGCTAAATGGTTCAGATATGTTGATGATATTTTGTGTCTTATGCCCAAAAATGTAGATATACACCATTTCCTAGGAAAATTAAATAGCTTAGCCCATTCTATAAACTTTACTGTTGAGTTTGAAGAAAATAACTCATTGCCTTTTCTAGATGTTTTAATTATTAAGGGTAATAATGAATTCAAATTTAAAATTTACAGAAAACCTACAAATAACTGTTCCTATGTCCACTATTATTCCTCGCATCAGGATAGAGTCAAACTGTCTGTTTTCTCATCAATGTTTTTGAGAGCTTTACGAATTTGTAGTCCTGAGTTCATAGATGAGGAAATATCCAAAATTTATGAAATAGGTAATGATTTAAAATACCCAAGAAATGTAATTGATAAATCTTTTAAAGTTGCTAGAAATACTTTTTACAATCCAAAAAGGGACAACTAGCCTTATTCAACTAAAAATATGTTGGTTCTCCCTTACCATGAAAACTTGGTTGATATGCCTTCTCTTCTTAAGACTTTTAATATTAAAGTTGTATTCAAAAATCTTGATACAGTAAAAAAACTTTTGATAAAGAATTCCCCCCAAAATGCTGATGGATGTGTCTATAAGATTCCTTGTAAAATTTGCGATAAAGTTTATTACGGTCAAACTGGTAAAAATCTCGAACTAAGATTAAAACAACATAAATATAGCATTAGAACTGGACAAGATTCCAATGCTCTATTTATTCATGTAAGAGATTTTAACCATCCAATTGATTTTCAAAAAGCTGAGAAAGTAGTATAAAGCAAGTCCATGGTCGACAGGAATATAATTGAATCTTGTTTCATAAAAAGCAGTTTTGACAATAATATGAATATTTCCTTTGGTTTATATAAATTAGATCCATTTATAATTAACAGAATTTGGGAAGAATTTAATAATACACTGGACAAATAATTTTTAAATTTTCTTGGGTAGAATAGTTTGTGGGGTGAGTTGTGCAAAGGACCTATTCAAGTTGGGTCGGCGCGCGTCAGGTGTTTAACCGTTGTGGGATCTGATAGTGAGGTGCTGGCCAGACCCCTTATATAGCTTCCTTGGATGCTTTACTTTCATAGTTCCTTGATAATGTGAGTAGTCACGAAAGCGCATGGAATTTCTCTATTCTTTCAGAGTGGTTGTTTTGCATATTCTGAAATCACCTGTTTACTGTGATCTTATTGCATATATATATATATATATATATATATATATATATATATATATATATATATATATATATATGTCGTGCCGAATATGTAAAACTGGTCAATTAGCAAGAACCCATTTAAAATTAAGTTCTTTCTAAAACTTTCTCTTATACGTTTAAAGATATATTTTTTTCATTAATGTTGATGTAAAAATTTATAATTTTGCACTAAAAGAATCTTAGAAAACTTACCTAACCTTATTATAACAAGAGCAATTTATTTTAGCCTAACCCAACTAAATATATTTCAGATTTGTTTACAATAATTTAATAATAAACAAAGTGAAATATATTTTTTTTCTCGTTAGGTTCAGAATGATTTTGGCGAAATTATTGCATACACAAGTTTTCGCTTGTCCTATATGGCAAGATGAACGTTGCTATTTAAGGCAAGATCGCAAGTTCTGCCTATTCGGCACGACATACCCCTCATGGAAGGTTCCTTGATGTTGGTGAGGGGCTCTTGATTTAGGGAATTGGAACTGTGCTCCAGTTCCCCGAATTAAGCCTGAATGCCTTCCACATCCCCCCCCCGGGCGCTGTATAATCCTACGGGTTTATGTTATTGCTATTCTTGCTGTTGAACAGCGGTTTAGTGCCGATGAAGGTAGCGTAGGTAGCAATGATACGGCCGTGGACTAGATTGGCTTTAATCGGGTAGGAGTGAGTACACAACGGGCAGTGTGAGGAAGTGACCGCAAGCCAGTCCGTGGAGGGGGAGTACTTGTGTACGTCAAGTCGGTCGAGGCGGGAGTGAGAGAGGGTGGACTGTGCGTCCCACCGACCTAGGTAGGCCTACAGAGGGCAGCACTGAATGCCGCGAAATATGAACTAGTCAGAGCAGACGGCTAGGCTGTGTGCTCTGACCGTACAGGCTGTCTACATTTAGCGCTTCCCCTTTGATTATAATAATAATAATCGGCACGACATAATATATATATATATATATATATATATATATATATATATATATATATATATATTATATATATATATATTATATATATATATTATATTATATATATATATTATATTATATATATATATTATATTATATTATATATATATATTATATATATATATTATATATATATATATATATTATATATATATATATTATATATATATATTATATATATATATATATATATATATATATATATATATATATATATATATATATATATATATATATATATATATATATATATCAATAACAACACTTGTGCTCCTTCCTTAGGTCGAACCTAACTGCCTCTCATTCTCCAAGCACTGTATGACGCCTCCGGGTTTAGCGTTCCTCCATAAATTTTAACTTCGATTATTCTTCTTGGAGGCTGCGTCCTCATCACTGTAAGCGACGTTTGCTCCTCCGGCTTTTCCCTCGGGTCCCACTCGGTGCATCGCCCCCCTGTTTTTTCCCTCGGGTCCCACTCGGTGCATCGCCCCCTTGTTTTTCCCCTCGAGTCCCACTTGGTGCATCGCACCCTTATTTTTCCCCTCGGGTCCCACTCGGATCATCGCACCCTTGTTTTTCCCCTCGGGTCCAATTCGGATCATCGCACCCTTGTTTTTCCCTCGGGTCCCACTCGGTGCTTCGCACCCTTATTTTTTCCCCTCAGGTCCCACTCGGTTCAACGTACCTTCTCTTTTCCCTTCGGGTCCCACTCAGAGCATCGCACCTTTAATCACCCCTCGTAGAGCCACTCTGGCCAATACTGAGAGTCTAGGCCACAGTCATCTAGCATTTAGAGGAGAGCTCCTCAGGTAGCTTGGGCCGCTCTCCCTTGGGTGTCATCTGCGTGCTGAGGACATTAACTCGTCACGAGTGCTCGTACCCTCCTAATGACCAATTGGAGCCTGGCTCCTGCCACGGTATCGTGCGATAGAGCTTAGACCCACCACATAATACGACTCCTCCCACAGCACGTCATCATGTCGACCAAATATCCACTTTGGTGCGCGCAAATCCGTCCCCAAAGTGGACTTAATCCCTACTTGGAAAGGCGGTGACCTGGTCGTAAGTTCGACCCAAGCAGCGATAAGTGATCTGTACAATACTCTTTCCCGAGATCAGCTTCCTTGGCTAAACAAAAATGGCCAAATGGTCATTTTTTTCGCATCATTCTTCTTTTAGCATAAATATCTTATTATAATTCATTAAATGCTAAATGCGCGTGTCATTCAGGGAGACTGAATTCTCTGTGAGTTAAACGTATGACTGAGGTGGTGGATCTGAAGTGTTCTAGTATGGACCTTCACTCAGCAATCACACCTACGCTCACATAGTTAATCCTACACTCATAGTCTCACTTGCACTCGCCTAGTTAAACCTTCCAATACCTCATCAATAGACATCTAGATGGCACGAACATGTAACACCATGCACACACGCCTGCACGCATGCACGCACGCACGTACACGCACGCACACACACACACACACACACACACACACACACACACACACACACACACACACACACACATCCACCCACACATACACACACACCCATCCACCCACACATAGAGACACACACACACACAAATGGTAACAGACGGTACCATTAAACTTTGCCTGTTTTCCATTCGGTTCATATCACAATAAGTTGAAAGTTGATCCACCGAACCATTAAAAGTTGCAAGACTTTTCCCTGAAACATTCCACCACAAACTTTTCACGAACTAGTATTGACTTCGCATGAAATGGAGGAAAGAAAAGACACAAAACACTCCAGACTTACTCACTTAATACATCATTATTTTAAAATATATTGAGGGGAAACAGATGCATAAGAAAATATTTTGAATGAGATTAAAATTATAATTTTTATTAATGATTGGGATTAATTCCGAAAGTTAGGAGTTTAAAGTGGATATAAAAATCTTTATACATTATAAAAATTTACAACGAGCTCTGTTTTTCACTTTAGTTGGGGAAAAATATGCAAACCTTTTTTTTTATTGTTTTCGCAGTTGAATTTTCGATAAGAACTCTTATCCAACGTCATTTAGCAAAGCCTAGGTCTGTCTATATTTTACTAAGATATCTTTAAGATGCCACCCGACAACCACGGTTCTATTACAGAGGTCTGAAAGAGCTGAAGCTCTCAGGCTCATCGCCAGAACAGGCCAATAAAAACAGAGATATTTTGGAGTATCTCAAATTAAAAGTGGGTGTGTTTCATTATATTAAGATTAGAAATTAAGAATTCATATTCTGATAAGCTTAATTTCTAGGGTGTAAAGGAAATCTATCAACAATTCTCACATAAACCGAACTTGTCAATAACATTCGAATAAAACCCTATTTCCTACTAGTGACGAGGGGAAGCAACTGCAATAACACTTGCCCATACGTTGCAACATCCCCAGGATTAGCCTCAGGTCCATCAGCTCAGAGCCAAAGGAGCTACCACTAGGCTATGAGCTACAATTTTTTTTTCTCTAGCATATAGCAAAACTTGGCGTGACGACCATGTTGTCCTCGGAGAAATATCAACACTAGAGGATCACACCAAAAGAAGACAATCTTATTATTAACAGAGAAACAAGAAGAGTGACATATAAAATGGGGATAATAATAATAATAATAATAATAATAATAATAATATGTTGTTATAATATTTATTGAAATAAAAAAATAATCACATGCTAAGGCTCTTCATTATTTATTGTCTATAGATCTGATCTTATTTAATCTACTATGCCTCATGAACAACGCCTTTTCCTTTTGCTTAGTACATTGTGGTTTTACCTCTCTTTGAGTTTTCTTTGTCCTAGTTGAAATATCACAAATGGATAACAGAACCATTTGGTCGAAAATATTTCTAAGAACTTCTGACACACACACACACACACACACACACACACATTTAATTATATATATATATATATATATGTCGTGCCGAATATGTAAAACTGGTCAATTAGCAAGAACTCATTTAAAATTAAGTTCTTTCTGAAATTTTCTCTTATACGTTTAAAGATATATTTTTTCATTAATGTAAATGTAAAAATTTTTAACTTTGCACCAAAAGAATCTTAGAAAACTTACCTAATCTTATTATAACAGAACAATTTATTTTAGCCTAACCCAACTAAATATATTTTAGATTTGTTTACAATAATTTCATCCTAAACAAACAGTGAAATATATTTTTTTTGTTAGGTTCAGAATGATTTTTGCGAAATTATGGCATACACAAATTTTCGCTTGTCCGATATGACAAGATGAGCGTTGCTATTTAAGCCAAGATCGCAAGTTCTGCCTATTCGGCACGACATTATATATATATATATATATATATATATATATATATATATATATATATGTATATATATATATATATATATATATATATATATATATATATAATTTTCAGCTTAACATATATATTACAGTATATTAAAACATGAAACTTATGTTACCCTTACTTGAGAAATTTGTCCTACAAAACTGGTTGCGATAATGTATCTATAATTTATTATTTATTGCATCGGAATACAGATATTTAATTAAGTCAGTTTCCAAACTAATGAGATAGCACGAGCTAAAGTCATGATTTCTATCCCCTTGACTTTGTATAAATTAACATATTCCCAGTTGACTTATGTAATAGGTTTAAGGGATCAGTGAGACTCAGCCAACCACTACCGGTAATCACTTGTATATCACCTCACCTTATATCAATGTCCTAAGTATTTCCCATCACTTACTCGTCTTTTGTTCCTAAATGTGCCCGTTGAAAATCTACTAATAATTATAGTGGAGTTCTCAAGCACTTCTGGGATTCATTTTCTCATATATACATATACGTATATATATATATATATATATATATATATATATATATATATATATATATATATATATATATATATATATATATATATATATATATATATATATGTCGTGCCGAATAGGCAGAACTTGCTATCTTGGTTTAAATAACAACGCTCATCTTGCCATATCGGACAAGCGAAAATTTGTGTATGCAATAATTTCTCCAAAATCATTCTGAACCTAACGAAAAAAATATATTTCACTGTGTTTGTTTAGTATTAAATTATTGTAAACAAATCTAAAATATATTTAGTTGGGTTAGTCTAAAATAAATTGTTCTTATTATAATAAGGTTAGGTAAGTTTTCTAAGATGCTTTTGGTGCAAAATTAAAAATTTTTACATTAACATTAATGAAAAAATATATCTTTAAACGTATAAGATAAAATTTTAGAAAGGACTTAATTTTAAATGAGTTGTTGCTAATTGACCAGTTTTACATATTCGGCACGACATTATATATATATATATATATATATATATATATATATATATATATATATATATATATATATATATATATATATATAGTGCCACGTTAGCTTGTCGCCTTCCAACCCACAGCCAGAGGCAGGAGTTGAAACAAACAGGCGAGTACATACACAAACATACAAACGAACATAAAATAATAAGCAGCCCCATCAAAATAAGCAAAGAGAGAGAGAGAGAGAGAGAGAGAATGTGTCAAGGATGCATCACCCTTTAACTCCCTGTGAATTATTACTTGGTTAAAGGTGCGAGGTTAGGGGTAGGGGGGTTGGGGGAGGATGGCGGGGAGTGGGGAGGATTGCGGGGAGTGGGGAGGATGGCGGGGAGTGGGGAGAATGGAGGTGTTAACAGGATGGTGGATGGGGGAAGGCGACTTGTGGAAGATAGTTGGGGGAAGGGAGAGTGAGGACAGGGAAGGATCGTGGGGGTAGGTGGAATAGTGAGAGTGGATGACAAGACGACACGCACCACCTGGGAGGCTAGAATGAGGTGTCCTGCTGAATGTCAAGGAGGAAACGACCATAAAACGCTCATTTTGGGATATTTATCTTACTCGTTCAGCCAGTGTCTTGAGTACATTTGGGCTTTAGTGTGAATAATGAATATGTACTGAATGATACATATAAGAATCAAGAGTATATGAACGATGATTTGCGTGAACGATTTGTGTGAACGATAACCTGTGTGAACGACGATTTGTGTAAACGATGATTTCTGTGAACGATGAGTTGTGCGAACGATCAATGCATTTGACCGACAAACGTATAAACGACGGACGTGTACGAAGAATGAGCCCGCGAGTGTAAAGGCCAAGTCAGATGATAAGCGAGAGGCTGCAGGTTTATGTGTGGGACGATAAGGCCGACGCTCTCCAAAATGACACGAAATGAAAGCAACAAAGAGAGAGCTGGTGTTGTTGAGAAGGGTCACACCTGCTTTATGAACTCTTGTGACCACGCTTGAGTGTTGATTACCTGCCACGTCTGTCTCTCGTATCCTCATACGAGATGCTTCTGTCTCCTATTCAACTCCATCCCTCACTGGGGAGTGCTGGGAGACGACTGTGATGTGAAAGCATGGATGATAAGCTCTCCATTTCCACACGTAGTGATTTTTTCCCTATATTCTTTCTCCGTTAGTGGGAGGGAGTGTTCTGATAACGTTAAGAAACTGGAGCTTCCCAGCCTTTCCCAGGACCAAACATGATTACCTCCCAATCCGCTGAAAAAAACTATACGGACTTAGCGCCTCCTCCTGATCGCGGTATTTTTTTTTTATCTCAACTAGGTGAAGATGCTGTGGTGGAAGTGGGAAAAGTACGGAAACCACAAGATTTCTTGATTTCGTTTGAGACAATTGTGTGAGGCGCGCCCCACTACCGGCACACACACGCTGGATCTCCGGGGCTTTTTGTCTCTCGTCTTTTGTCTGGCCCGAATGTAGCGGCTGATCCTGGAGGAAAGGAGAAGGGGGGGAAGGGGAGGAGGAAAGTAATCTATACAAGTTCTCCTCTCACTCTCTCTCTCTCTCTTTCCCTCGAGAGAGAGAGAGAAAGAGAGGGGGAATATACGAGGCAAAATCAGATAAAGCGATGGAAAATTAACGAAGCTCTGTTAGAAATATAAGTGTATGTGATGTTGGGAAGAATAAGTAAGTTTACATCTCATTACTAGAAGCTTATTTTGACAGAAACGTACGTCGTACATACGTACCTATGTACACACGCACACATGTACGTACGTATATGTGTGTGTGTGTGTGTGCTCACCTAATGTGTGTGTGTGTGTATGTATGCTCATCTAATGTGTGTGTGTGCTAGTTATTTACCATTTGGTCCTAGGCACACGTCGATTAGACAGTAGGCCTGTTGTATGTGCATGCGTGTGTGTGTGTGTGTGTGTGTGTGTGTGTTTGTGTATGTGTGTGTGTGTGTGTGTGCGTGTGTGTGTGTGTGTTAGTTACCATTTGGTCCTAGGCACATGTCGATTAGACACTAGGCCTGTTGTATGTGCATGCGTGTGTGTGTGTGTGTGTGTTAGTTACCATTTGGTCCTAGGCACATGTCGATTAGACACTAGGCCTGTTGTATGTGCATGCGTGTGTGTGTGTGTGTGTGTGTGTGTGTGTGTGTGTGTGTGTGTGTGTGTGTGTGTGTGTGTGTGTGTGTGTGTGTGTGTGTGTGTGTGTGTGTGTGTGTGTGTTTTGGCTCGCGCGCATGGGGATGAGGGGTTCTTGATCCAAAGAACTTGAGTAACCTTCCCCTTCATCGAATCAAAACTAGTTATTCCTCATCCCTCTCATTTCAGAGGTGCTTTATGACCAGTACAAATTTTGTGAGTCTCAATGTGTGTATGTGTGAGAGAGAGAGAGAGAGAGAGAGAGAGAGAGAGAGAGAGAGAGAGAGAGAGAGAGAGAGAGAGAGAGAGAGAGAGAGAGAGAGAGAGAGAGAGAATGAGAGAATGAACATTTCGGTCCATCAAAGCTTAAAGGAACCGCGTTCATATCAGTCCTTTCAGGCTCCTTTACATCCACGATTACACATCTTCCCCACATCTCCAGACCTCGCATTTCCAGATTTTCCCATGTCCCAACACTTACATTCCCACAAGCTCGCATTTCCAGGCTTTCACATTTCTGCTTTTTGTATATATCTGCATATACGTATCTATGACCACATTTTTGAGTTTCCCATTCCCCTGGGTACATTCCAGGATATTTTCAGTCCTCCGTACTACCAATTTTTCACATTTCCAGGAGTTCCCATTTTGACCATTTTGTGTCAGAATATTCAGTTTACAGAATTTATAATATAATTATTTTGTAGATTCCATTTTCCATCTAAGACACCACTAAATATGTAAATTTCAAAATTCTAACCTCAAGATGCTGGAATGTCGATTTCTTCATGAAATATTCTCTTAAAAATCAGTTCCAGTTGTCGAAATATGTTCTTTGGCTTTAGGATATTCCACTATTCATTCTTTTCAGATTTCATTTTCTTTCGTGGCTCAGTCGTTAAAACTATCCTTTGATACTTCTTGCATGCTTTTAGATCTTCTCATTTATTTCAGCCGTCTCTTCAAAAATCTGCTTAATACATGGCAGTCGTCCATGTCTGAGGCTGCTCCATACATTATGGTTCCCACAGCTTTTCACGAGCCTGCTCCATTAATTCCTCTCCCTTCCCCACAGCCTTTCAGGATTCTGCTCTGTACATTTACTTCTCCCCCTACCACATGCCTTAAGGAGTCTGTTCCGTGCATCTCTCTCCCCCTCTCGTCAGTGTCTCCTCAATTCATCCCCCTTCCCCGTCTCGTTAGGAGTCTGCTTCACTCATTCCCACCATCCATCTTCATACACGGCTCTTAAGTCTCCACTGTCCTTCAGGAGTCTGCTTCAAACAATCCCCTCATTCCCACACCTTCAGAAGCTTACGTCAAACAATCCCTTCATTCCCACACATTCAGGAGCCTGCTGCAAACAATCCCCTAATTCCCATACCTTCAGGAGCCTGCTTCAAACAATCCCCTCATTCCCACACCTTCAGAAGCCTACGTCAAACAATCCCTTCATTCCCACACATTCAGGAGCCTGCTGCGAACAATCCCCTAATTCCCATACCTTCAGGAGCCTGCTTCAAACAATCCCCTCATTCCCACACCTTGAAGAGCCTGTTTCAAACCTCTCTCCTTATCGCTGTTGGAAAACAGGAGAAAATCATCCAACCGTTAGTGCTGAAGCGCCCTACGTGATCCCTTCCCTTAAATATTCATTGCCAATGTTGACAACTGCTTCTCATCTGCATAGATGTCAAATAATGCCACTTGACTGTCACATCCCAGGAAACCTGCTCCGCTCGCAAGCCATTGAGCCAATAAGCCAGCCAGCTACCTAACCAGTCATCCAACCAAACTGCCAACCAGTCACCCAAACAAAAGATTGTGAAAATGCATACCTTACTTGTGTTAATCTTTACGGGCGTATGAGCGAGACATTTACTACCAGAACGGGAGAGAGGGAATCAGATCACCCGCTACCACCAGATATGCATGTTTCATGTCATGTTAAAGTCTCTCGGGTGTTTGTTCTTATCCCCAGGATAAACATTATTTTCTTTTACAAAATCCTAATTGCAATTCCCGTTGTATATCCTACTATGCTCTGTGTGTATATATATATATATATATATATATATATATATATATATATATATATATATATATATATATATATATATATATATATATATGTCGTGCCGAATATGTAAAACTGGTCAGTTAGCAAGAACTCATTTAAAATTAAGTCCTTTCCAAAATTTTCTCTTATACGTTTAAAGATATATTTTTTTCATTAATGTTAATGTAAAAAATTTTAATTTTGCACCAAAAGAAACTTAGAAAACTTGCCTAACCTTGTTATAACAAGAACAATTTATTTTAGCCTAACCCAACTAAATATGTTTTAGATTTGTTTACAGTAATTTAATACTAAACAATCACACTGAAATATATTTTTTTCATTAGGTTCAGAATGATTTTGACGAAATTATTGCATACACAAATTTTCGCTTGTCCTATATGGCAAGATGAGCGTTGCTATTTAAGCCAAGATCGCAAGTTCTGCCTATTCGGCACGACATATACATATATATATATATATACACATACACACACACACCTTGCTATTTTGCTTAAATAGCAACGCTCTTCTTGCCGAATAAGGCAAGCGAAAATTTGTGCATGCAATAATTTTGCAAAAATTATTCTGAACACACACACACAAACACTCACACATATTTATATATGTACATAAAATCTCTCACACGCAGTTGCCTGGTATTGTTGTGTGTTTGTTCCATCGAATGTGCAATTAAAAAGACAGTGACAGCTTTACTGGTTTACAAACAAAGAAAACACTTGACGTAGTGCAATAAATCATACATTAGAATACTATTATTGTTATTATTATTATTCATTCATTCATTCATTAGAGGTTCGCCGGTACTTCCGGCCCGGGTCTTCTCCATATGGTGACCCGGCTACGTTATTATTATTATTACTGTAATTATTACATTCATGGAAAAACTACACCTGTCATTCATCACCTGGGAAATGAGACTTCATCAGGTTTGATCCAAAGAGCATAGCTTCTATTCGTTGGATCAAGAGCCCTTTGCTAGTATCATGGCACCTTTCCCAGAAGAGTCGTGGCTAGATGTATCACTTCATCAGCCTTCAAGATCTAAGAAATTGAAGCTACTCTTCCCTTCCTTATCTCGAACATGACTGCCTCCCTCGAACCAGGAACTGTATGATCCATACGGATTAAATCTTCTCTCTGACGAACAAAATATTAATAAGATAATAATAATGCAAAAAATAATAATAACAATAATTAGAATAATAACCAAACACTAAAACTGGAATCCTTGCTTATTTTTAATTTATAAGCAATGTAGGAAAAGTCACAGATCACAGGATAAACTTTTTTAACTGAATAACGTTCACCCTAGAAGACCCTAAGTGCCACACAGCACTGTTCATAATGTCTCGCAAAATTATCATTAGTTCAAAGAGCTTTTCAACGCTGTATCGCTCGTTCAAAGTGCCTACAAAGCTATCACTTGTTAATAGTATTCACAACACTATCACTGGTTCACAGTGCCTCCCATTATTATTGGTTCACAGTGCCTCTTAGATCTGCTCTGGTCCATCGTGGTTAAGTTCAGGAGTCAGTACTTTAAAGATGGTCGTTTGAAAAAGGGATATTGAACGAGAGAACTGGAACTACTCTCTTCTTTTAGATAAGTTTAATCACCTCTCTGTGGAGGCTACATGACCCTTACAGGATCAACTGACCATGTTACTGGCTACTGCTAAATGCTAACCGGTTCATATTTGGCCATCCCATCTCCAGGACTTGCTATTGGCTGTTGCTAGGGACTGACTGGCTCTTGTTTGGTCGTCCCAGCTCCAGGACCTGCTACTGGCTGTTGCTAGGGGCTAATTGGCTTTTGTTTGGCCATCCCAGCTCCAGGACCTGCTACTGGCTGTTGCTAGGGGGTTAACTGGCTTTTGTTTGGCCATCCCAGCTCAAGGACCTGCTACTGGCTGTTCCTAGGTGCTAACTGGCTCTTGTCTGGCCATCCCCGCTCCAGGACCTACTACTGGCTGTCTCAAAAATGACAGCGGTAATTAGGACGTGGACCTAATTATCTTCAGGACGAGGACTATGGAACCCTTGATTACGATGCAGAAGATATTCAGTGGATTTGACAAGGCTGAAAGGGACTGACAATTTTTCACAAAGTTGGATGTATCAGCAGTGTGCACTAATCTATATGGAAGTTGTATAGAGAGAATGAAAGAGGACAGGCCAAGGGGACGCAGACTGAAGCTCTATCACACCAAAACAGAGAGTTTTGGTTTTATATGAGTGGTATGAATAATATAATGTATGACAAAGAGAGAGAGAGAGAGAGAGAGAGAGAGAGAGAGAGAGAGAGAGAGACGCCAGGAAGTAGTAATGCCAGAAACTACTTTTCAAGAGGCCAGGACAGGTGCTAATAGGCCATTCACAAAATACAGATCAGTGAGTGAACGAAGGTACGTGCACATAGACACGCACATGTGCGAGCACACACCCTTCATAAAGCCCGATTTTGGGAGAAACGTCTAATAAAAAGTGTCTTGTATTCCTAGTCTGTCTACAGAAGTTGGGTTTTAAGAGACAAGTTGAAAGAACATTGCATCTTTCTTGCCTTACAACTTCAAG
This sequence comes from Cherax quadricarinatus, assembly GCF_038502225.1. Taxonomy (NCBI): domain Eukaryota; kingdom Metazoa; phylum Arthropoda; class Malacostraca; order Decapoda; family Parastacidae; genus Cherax; species Cherax quadricarinatus. Next base: position 16,969,656 of record NC_091348.1, read on the forward strand.
TGGGGAAACTGGAGCACAAGTGGTAATAGTGTGTGAGAGATGTAATCTTCACAGTCATTATTGAGATGCACACAAATATCTATAAGGTTCTTGCCCAGTTAAATAACGAAATTACACACACACACACACACACGTACATACATACATATATATATATATATATATATATATATATATATATATATATATATATATATATGTATATATATATATATATATATATATATATATAATGTATATATTCCTTTCTGTAACAATGTATTGCAAGTTTCTTTTCTTTCATATAAGTTTATATTTGTCGTTTTATAGATTTAAGCGCTATTGAGATCCAGAATACAATATTATCACCACTGCAGTCAGCTCGTGATTGCTCGAGAAAATCGCACTCCGATATGATATTCCTCCATATTCCCCGCCCTATGCGCGCACAAACCCAATAGAAGCAAGTCCCGAACACCTTCTCAAAGAGCCACAAACTGCGGGGTCGCTCCTGAATAAATCCTTACTGAGGTTAACATGGTCATGGCTTGTGGAGGAGGTATTGGTATAAGCCTCGACCCAAACGCTAGATCTTTTCGGCTTTTCAGCTCAGCCTTTCTGCAAATACACTGGAAGCTAACAGCAGCAGTGGCAGCAACAACAATGCCAAAAAAAAGGGGGAGGAGGGTAAGGTGGTCCAGACCTCACCTGTTAGTTGGATTTTATTGGAGACCAGACGTGCTTCCAGTTACTTTTGTTGCAAGGCGGGTAAGCTGGTGCTGGAATCCCTTGAAATGTAATCTGCAAGTGTTATGGCCCTGGCTGAGACCTTGCAGCCCTGAAAAATACTATGACCTTGCATCGGGGAAAGGAAATTGGAGTGTGATTTAGTTTAGAGGTGCGAGTGCAGTTTTGGCAGGGACGTGGGGGGGATGGGAAGGTTGTTACGATGTGATCACGAGAAGAGTCGAGATCAAATTGAAGAAAATGATCTTACTAGCTTATTTTTCTGATAAGTTTAGCCACGCTGACTGGGGAAAGAAATGAGGAATATGTTAAACGCCTAATACTAGACGAATTCCTGGTATCCGGGAAGTGAGAATGCACTGGATGGTTGGTTACTCCAAAATTGTGAAAGGAAATTTCTTTTAGAGAGAATGACTTGATCGTGGCGGATTTACTTGTAGTTGAAAACACGTTCATTAGTTGCTGCTGAAGAAGGAATAGGATATTCTATAAAGAAGACTAAGAAAAAATTCTGTAGCGGGGCCTTTACCTGTGACCGCATCCTGATCTTAGGATAGGTTTCCTGCTGGTCACCTCGTCAAACGTCAAACGGACTGTGCTAGTGGCTCACAAGCCAGCAGCTGTTACAACCTGGCTGATGTGGCATTTGTAATAAGAAGTTGTCCAGCTTCTGCTTGAAAAGTATCTTTGTTCCACCAGTGTTTCTGCTATCTGCTGGTATTATTTGGGCCACAAATGTTGAGACAGTGTTCTCTAGTGAGGAATCACAATAAATTCTATAGAAGTTGAAAACGCTTTCACAAAACCAATCATTCACCTAAAACTTCAGTCACAGATTGATTCAGTTATCCATTCACTCACTCACTTAATAGCTCAATCAATTACTACCTTCAAAGTCTCATTTACTCACTTATTCACCAGCCCATTCAATCACTCACTCAACCACTCATTCACTTACTCACAGTGATAGAAACCTTAATACTTCTTAGTCAATATTTACTGAGCTGATAGTACAATGCATCCCTGAACTGACTGTCAGTAGGACTATTACCGAATATACAACGAGCCTATATACACAGTGGTTGGATATACACCATGGGTGTACGTACCCAAGAGTTATTTTCAAATATAGTTGGTGTATATAGTGAGTGTGTACAAGCTTACGTATACAGGTGTATAGGCAGTGGTTGTATATACATTGGGGTACATAGTGGCTGAATACACACGGGAATCTATACAGTAGCTTTAAGTACATTGGAGCACACAGTGATTGTATATACATTAGCTGTACATTAATGGTTGTTTATACATTGGGGTGCATATACATTGTGAGCATATACAGTTGTATATACTCACTGTATAGTGGGCGTATAAGAAAATGAGTATAAACATGTATATACGCTGGGAAGTATATACACTGGGAGTATATTCACTGAGGTGTATATACACTGGGACTATATACACTAGGGAGTATATCCACTGGGGAGTATATACACTGGCGGTATAAATACTCTGAGTACAAACACGTATATACACTGGGAGTATACAGACTGGGGAGTATATAGACTGGAAGTATATATACTTGGATTATATACACTGGGAGTATATACACTGGGGAGTATATAAACTGGGAGTATATATATACTAGGAGTATATACACTGGGGAGTATATACACTGGAAGTATATACACTGGAGTATATGGTTTAGAAAGACACGTAAGCAAACACTATGACATATTTATTAGAAAACGTTTCGGTCCTGGGACCTTGATCACTTCTCACTTCTCACAGAAGTGATCAAGGTCCCAGGACCGAAACGTTTTCTAATAAATATGTCATAGTGTTTGCTTACGTGTCTTTCTAAACCAACTTGTCGGTATTTATTACCAAGGTTTATACCACTGGAGTATATACACTGGAGAGTATATATATTGGAGAGAATGCAACCCTCACAACACACAACCAATTCCCGCTATTTATTTTTATTTTTTAAGTCGCCTAGTCAAAGAGCCTCCATACAGAATTTTTTGTATATGTACGCAAAAATTATATTTTGATGTTTTAAGAGAAAAAGTGTGTGTGTGTGTGTGTGTGTGTGTGTGTGTGTGTGTGTGTGTGTGTGTGTGTGTGTGTGTGTGTGTGTGTGTGTGTAAGGAGTAATCGCCTATTTGTACTCACCTATTTTTGGTTGCAGGGGTCGATTCACAGCTCCTGGCCCCGCCTCTTCACTGATCGCTACTAGGTCCTCTCTCTCTCCCCCTGCTCCCTGAGCTTTATCAAACCTTCTCTTAAAACTATGTATGGTTCCTGCCTCCACTACGTCACTTGCCAGACTATTCCACTTCCTGACAACTCTATGACTAAAGAAATACTTCCTAATATCCCTTTGACTCATCTGAGTCTTCATCTTCCAATTGTGACCCCATGTTTCTGTGTTCCATCTCTGGAACATCCTGTCTCTGTCCACCTTGTCGATTCCTCGCTGTATTTCGCATGTCGTTATCATGTCTTCCCTAACACTCCTGTCCTCCGGTGGCGTCAGGCCGATTTCCCTTAACATTTCTTCGCCGGACATTCCCCTTAGCTCTGGAACTAGTCTTGTTGCAAACCTTTGCACTTTCTCTAATTTCTTGACGTGCTTGACCAGGTGTGGGTTCCAAAATGGTGCTGCATACTCCAGTATGGGCCTGACGGACACGGTGTACAGAGTCTTGAACGATTCCTTACTGAGGTATCGGTGTGTGTGTGTGTGTGTGTGTGTGTGTGTGTGTGTGTGTGTGTGTGTGTGTGTGTGTGTGTGTGTGTGTGTGTGTGTGTGTGTGTTTGAGGGATACAAGGAGTGAAAAAAACAGAAGAATTTATTACAAAATAATAAAAATAGTAATAATAATTAACAATAAAATAGAAATAATAAATAACAATAATAAAATAATAATAATGATAAAATAATAAATAATAAAAATACTAATAAATAATAAAAGAAAACAAATACTACTACTACCACTACTACTAATAAAAAAAAAGCAATACCACAGATTTCAGCAGCAAACACAGATTTAGGAAGACTGATAGATCTAGGCTTAAAAAATGCTAATTCTGGTACAGGTCAGGTTCTGATAAAAAGAAGTTACAGCAGCGTGATATAAAATAAAAATTAGCTTCTTTTGAAAAACTAAATTAATTGGCATAATCTTTTTTGAGAGTTTCAGGAGATTTTTCATAATCTGTATTTTAAGTTATAAGGCATTATCACAATTCGCTGAATATATTGAGAAAAAGACGTTGGAAGGCGATGGTGAGTAAGTAATTTATTCTCAAAATTTAACCGAGCAGAAAATATGAACAAGGAGGGAGTGAGAAAGATGATGTAAGAGAACATGGGAGAGAAGAGTAGTAGCAGCAGGTGGAGTACATGGAACAAGCACATGGCATTAGACCATATGGCCTATATCTGCCGAGAGGGATCAATTACAATGTAGCTACGTCTTAAGTCTGTCTGGATATCTGAAATAGGAAAGAACAGCAGATGGCTCTCTTCCATTCCTCCATTCGGTCACTTGTCCATCTAGATAAATGGGATAATGTATGTTGCTGAAAAAACGTTTTGTTTCCCACTGGATATCGCTCTGTAGAAATTTATATCACGACTTCCTTAAACTTAACAATGAGTGCAACAGTCTCAGCAACAGCTAGATTTCTTTACTTCGTTTCCTTTCTTCAATAATGGTGAACAGACCATCTGGACGTAATTACGTAAACAGCCACCAAAATAAAACAGAAAAAAGTGATAAACACACTAACACATGCACCAGCACATAAGGGAAAACAGTAACCTCGACATAAGTTCAGACCAAGATGGAAGAAAACTGAACGAGGGGATACAACTGCATGCTATAAGATTATGTCAGAGGGACATAAGAAATAATTCCGTCAGTGTGTGAGGGTATTAAACAAATGGAAAGCATTAGGAAGGGATGTAGTGGAGATTAATTCAATACAGGACTCAAAAGTTGCTATGGCAGCGCCCAAAAAGAGGAGGAAGTAAAGTCATACCAGTCTGTCCGAAATGCTGTGAAAACTCTGGAGTTTTCATTTGCATTGTATTCGTTAAATGGTAAATGGCTTTCCCGGAAAACGTTATATCAAAAGCGAATCGTATTTATTGTTAATAAATTGGTTACTTTTTAATCATAGTGCCAAGGCAAAGCCCAAGAGCTGAACTCAACTCCAACAGATACAGCTAGTCGAGAACTACTCGGTGAGTAAACTATCTCACCCATAAACACCTCCAACGACGTTCTTCGACACAAGCATCTCCCACACTAACACCCAAAGCAACATCTCAAACACAAACACCCACAACACCACCGCCATCTTAGACACACCCACACCACCACCACCCAAAACGGCTGGTGTTATGGGCAAGCAATATAGCAGAGCAGTGGCCGGCCCTCTGATACGTGGATAGCTTTCTCTTGGACGGGATTCCATTAGCCATTGCTGCCTGCTCTCTCGTAAAGGAAGGGGAAAGGAGAGAGAGAGAGAGAGAGAGAGAGAGAGAGAGAGAGAGAGAGAGAGAGAGAGAGAGAGAGAGAGAATGTTACATAGCGAGAACAGAAGCTAGCTTAGTTTCTCTGTCATATTCTATCACAGAGAATGGGGCTTCGTACATCAGGTAATGAAATCTGTCAGCTTGAGCTAGGAGACCTCTGTACGGCGATGAGGATATCATCAAGCATACTACTATGGGTTCAATTGTTACCGGAGCCTCATAGATGTCGTTCTAAGAGAACTGGAATTACTATTAATTGAGAATGATTTTGTTTTCGTAAGATGGTAACAGACAGCGAAAGCCGAGAAAATAGCAACTGAAACATACGCACACACAACGAGCAGGAAACAGAAATACAAAAGCAGTGGCAAATCACCTTTTAATAACCAAAAATCCTAATTAATCATCCAATCAGTCTAAAATAACTAAGAACAATTACTAAACAGGATAATTTGTCTATATCAAAACAAAAATTAATAGATTTTTTCACAGGGTTTTACACAGGGTTTGATCCTTAACCTAACCTTGTCAAACCCTGTGTGTGTGTGTAAGAGTAAACCTCTCCACTAAGTGGCACAAGTCACTGGATGAATCCAAAGTCAGCTGTGTGGTAGCACTGGACATTGCTGGTGCTTTCGATCGGGTATGGCACCAGGGTCTCTAAGCAAAACTGCAAGCTCTGGGAATTGCAGGCTCTACGCTATGTCTCCTCAGTGATTACCTTAATGGTAGATCTCTAAGGGTAGTTCTCAATGGAACAATCAGCAAGACATCCTATTGGGGCAAGCGTTACAAGGAGGCGTTCTGGGACCATTGTTATGGAATGTCTACTTCAATGACCTTCTTCATCTCATCCCAGAATCCTATGCATATGCAGACGACTGTACACTGACATTCACTTATCGAAGAGAAGAAATGCCAGCTGCTCTAAGCTACATCAATCACCAGCTAAGAGCTATTTTAGCTTGGGGAAATATATGGCAAGTAACATTTGCACCTGAAAAAACACAAATGACGATGATCTCTAGGCACCATGATGGTAATGCCGGGGCAGTAGTAAGGATGAATGGGAGGGAGTTGGCACCTGGGGAAGAAGTTAATATCCTTGGGGTAAAATTTGACTGCAAACTGACCATGAAAAACCACGTTGTAAATCTTGCAAACAAGGCAGCCAGGAAGCTTACAGCACTTCGCCGTATCTCGCATCTGCTTGACAGCAGGGGTTGCAAGATTTTGAACTGGGCACAAATACGCTCACACCTTGAGTATGCTCCACTTTCTTGGTTCGCCTGCCCCCCTTCTCATCTGCGACTGCTTGACAGAGTAGAGAACAGAGCAAGACGTCTCATCTCTCGCCTGGACCAATCCTGGATAGATCTGTCATTTCAGCAGAGCCTTCAACACAGGAGGGATGTGGGTGGCCTTACTGTTGTGTACAAGGCCAATACTGTCAAAGTACCACACTTGGATCCATTCGAGGACAGCGTGAAGCAAGCTTCTATACCACAAGACGGGCAGAAAGCAGCAACTTCACTCTGGCTGTACCCTTCTCCAGAGCATCACTTCATCTGAGATCATTTATCCCCAGGATGACTCGAGTATCGAACACATTCGTACAGCATTATGATGTCAACGAGATAAAGTCAGTTGATCAGATGAAAATGCTGGCCCACAGATGGCTCCAACTTCATCCTGTTCCCTACATGTATGTTTCATAACAATAAAAATGATTTCAAATGAGATGATGTAGGTAACAGCTCTTAGCTTGTCAATAAAGTTAGGTGTCCTTAACCTAACCTTCTCAAACTCTTTAAAGACAGAGAGAGAGAGAGAATCAATCACAATTAATACTATCTCAGGATTGTTAGGGTTATTCATACGCTCACACACAAACATTCACACTCACACGTGAGTGCATACAAACACACATACACGCAGGTTGAGGGACTGATTACCTCAAACTCTTCCTTTCCTTACTCATTTCTACTTTGTATTGGACTGATGAAGCCACTGTGGCGAAACGTTTCTTCAATAAAGATTCCCATATGTTGCATAAGTGTCTCAATTCTTCAACTTGTCGGTTTTCAAAACTATTCATCACATACACGCAAGTGCTCTAGACAACTAGTATTTAACACAACAGACCAAGTGTCTATCGACAAATACCTATGACAACCAGTAACTATCGAGACAGACAGAGACTTGTTTGAGTGCAGTTATGTAGAGGGGGAAGCAGGGAGGAAAGCAGAAAGAGGGCGAATGAGAGTAAGAGGAAATAGCAAAGGGGAGAGAAACAGAAAAGGGAGTGATAGGACGCGAGTGAGTGAGCCACACCAGAAGAAAGATTGATGGATAAGTGGAGCGGGAATGTAAGGACTGGGGAGGAGAGGGGCCAAGCCAGAGAGGGACGAGGCTCCTTGCAGGGCGTCCCTAGAAGATAAAACATGCACACATTAATGAGAAAACCAAAATAAAGACAAATGAGACTGTAGGGAAGATGTAAATTTGTTTCGTGTAACGGCATATATTTGATAAATGATGTTATACACAGGGTTAAAGAGGATAGATAAAGCATTGATTGATTTCCCCCTTTACTTGTGCCGCCCAACTAGATAGCTAGGTCTTTTTTTAATTAGCAACACACAGTATATACAGAATATTGTGATGCTTTCCACCCCTCAACGCCCTGGTCTCGGAGTAGAATAGCCAACTGAAAGTTATCCAATAAAATTTTTTTAGAATGACACAATGGGTTCATGCTACACTTTCATTCTTCATCTTCAGGAAACTTGCTGTGTAGTTTTTTTTCCTTGCATTCAGACTTGGACTAGGCACACGCAGGGCCGCCTTCTTATCCTCCTCCTCTACAGCAGTCAGTGGACATGCGAAGCAAATCTGACCAAGTTCATTAGTGTTTTACTGCCCCAAATTTTATCTGTGGCCCTAGAAGGTGGAATGTTCTCTGAACTCCAGCTCTAAGACCAGTCCCACTGAAGACGAACAGTTCGATTAAACAAATCCGGCATGGAAAATATTAGCTCATTTATGTTCCAGGTAGCAAGGACTGAAGAAAAGCTTGTTCACCTTAAGTACCCGTCACTTTGGAAATTTTCTTTTGACAGTCTTTTATCTGTAATTTACAAAAGTTTCTTCCTCGCTGCTCTTATACACACTTAAAACTGAACAACAAGCTTTAACTCTGCATATAACAAAGTAGAAAAAGCAATGACAAAAGAAATATATTGATAAAGTTACGAAAATTTTCACAAGTCGGCGCCTCCCTGAAAAAAAAAACGAATTCTTTTATATCTGTTCGTGAAACTTTTTTTACACAATATTCAGCTGTAGCATGTGTGGTCCTCATGTTTTTCCTTGTAACATGACATAATTTAGATATTATGTTACTCATTCGCTATTTACAAGTCTCTGAGCTTCTCTCTCAACTTTTCGACTTGATAAAGTCTTTTGCACCCAAGGATTATATAAAATGACTATGGATAAATCTCATGAAACTAAGAGAAGCGTAAACGTCAGAAGCTTTAACTTATTTAGAAAATTAGGGAAATCAAACTAGCAAAGGCAGAACAGAGAAGAATGAATACCATGATATGAAATATGGAGAGATACGTGTAACAGAATAAAATAAAGGAGGATAATAAAGACGTTACTACAATATTACAAATCAACAAGGAGGAAAAAATAGGAAAATTAGTTAAGAAGGAGCAGGCGAGTCTGATAAAAAAAAAAGTGAAAACGGAAAAAAATGAATTTCACTAGCAAAATTAGGCTGAAACGGAGACAAAGAGAATGTAAAATGGGAACTGTTTTGAGAGCAAGACACCCAGAGATGAAGGCCTGAATAATATACGAGAATACAAGAACCGTTTTATGAGGCAAAGGGGAGGGAAGGAGAAGGGAGGGGAAAAGAATGAGTGCAGGGGGGAAGGGAAAGGAAGAACGGAGAAGGAAAAGGGAAGTTAATTAAGCGAAGGGAAGAAGCTAATGCCTAGAGGCAGCTACACAAAGAACACGAGTGATCGCCTTCCCCGTCTCACTCTTCCTGACCACTTCTCCTTTTCCAATCCTTCTTTAACCCTCCCTTTTCTTTTAGTCAACAGTGAACACAATAAGAAAAACTGACACACATCGGAGACATAATACCACCAGATAAAAATCGTCCAGGAGAAGAAGGCAGGGTTTGGAAAATAAGAAAAAAAAGTGTCGTGAATTTTTAAAAATGTCCAAAGAAGTCCACGTGACCCAGAGTAACACTCCCTAGTGACGTTACAGCAAAATAAAGGTATTAAGGTTGATAGACAGAAGGAGACAGAGAGTGGACTAGCTCGATCACTAGCTCACTCAGCTCACACACTGAGGTCCTGAGGTTGATTCCTGGTACGGGTGGAAACATCAGGAAGTGTTTCCTTAAGACACCTGCTGTCCATGTTCACCTATCACTAAAATAGGTACCTGGGTGTTAGTCGATGATGTCAGCTAGACCTGTATACCTTGTACATGTACTTATCGAAATAAATATATTACAATATTATTACTATTATTATTATTATTATAACAATCAAACATTTCTCAAAGGGGAAAAATCTTCTCACCCTTAGATGCAGAATCAGGCACGGCAGGACAACCCCCTACTGAAACACCCCCTAAATTCTCACACCTGCTTCCCAATACTCTTCCCCCTTTCTCCTACTCATTTCTCCTTTCCCTTTTTCCTTTCCCTTTATTTCTCCCCTAATTCTTCCTTTCTGGTACCCCTTGCTCCACTCCTTTTCTCCTGCTCATTTCTCTTTCCCTTTTCATATCTTATTCCTTCCTTTTACTACTAAAACTTTCTTACCCTACCCTTAATAATAATTTTTTTTCTTCTTTCTGTTTCTTATCACCCTTTTATTACTAGTACTTCCACATTTTCCTTTGCTCCCACTTCCATCCCCATTCCCTTACTCCTTCTTCCACCCCCTTTTCCCCTCACTCCTTACATCCCTTTTCCTTTACTCCCCATTCCACCCCCTCTACTTCTGTTTCCACCCAACTTTCCCTTGCTCCTACTTCCACCCTCCTTTTCTCTTCCTCCATTATATTTTCCATTCAGACTTATTATTAAAAAATATAATTAATACATTAATGAGAGGTGAGCACATTCATTTCCCCGGGTGGGAAGGTTCTGAATGTTGCAATGGATCCCAACCTCATTACCGGTGGGAGGGAGGGATGATAGGAAATGGGGTGGGAGGAGGAAAGGGTGAAAGGAAGAGGAAGGGAGGATGGTAGGAGAGGAGGAAAGGATGAAAGTAAGGATAGGGTAGTAAAGAGGTGAGGGGTAAGGGGAGGAGTGAGGGGGGGAAAAGTGAGGAAAGGGTAGGGTGAGAGGAAGGGGAAGATAAGGATAGGGCTTGGGTTAGGGAAAGGAGAAAAAAAATTGGGAGTGGAACACAGATAGTGGTGTAAGAGAAATCTGGGATAGGAGATCTGAGGGGCCAGAGATGGAAAAAAAAGGCAGAGGAAGGTTTGGGGAGAGGTGAAAATGGTTGCCAACGGAGGAGGGGTAAGGAGAGAAGGGAGAAACAAGTAGGCAGGATTCAGGATGAAGTGCGTGGGAGGGCAGGGGAGGCGAAAGGGATTCCAAGAACCTTTTCGAAACATGCTCGATTCGAGTCACGAGTGAAAAAAATATTACGCCTTTCGGAGTAAAATATGAATGCAGGGGACGAATTGGTACCCGTTTGTGTGCACTCACTTAGTTGCTGCTATCGGGGGGTTCGAATCGTGATTCCTGGTTTAGTCTTATAACTAGCTAAGCTAACTACTAAAGACTTATTTGATTTATATATATATATATATATATATATATATATATATATATATATATATATATATATATATATATATAGGGTTGTAAAAGAAGAAAATGCTAGGGTGTTTGGGAGAGGGGTGGGATTAAATGGGAGTTGACACTGATACATTTTGCTGACGATACTGTGCTTTTGAGAGATTCTAAAGAGAAGCTGCAAAGGTTAGTGGACGAGTTTGGGAGGGTGTGTAAAGGAAGAAAGCTAAAAGTGAACACAGATAAGAATAAGGTGATGGCGGTATCAAAAGAGGTAAAAAAAATTGATATCACACTGGAGGGAGAGAGAATCGAAGAAGTGAATGTGGGCGGTGCACTGAGGTGTCTGTGGAGACAAAGAACGTTATCCATCGAGGTAAAGAGGGGAATGTATTAGGGTAAAGTGTTACCAACACACTTATATGGGTGTGAAGCATGGAGCGTAAATGATGTAGCCAGAAGGAGGCTGGAGGCAGTGGATATGTCATGTCTAAGGGCACTGTGTGGTATAAATATTATGCAGAGAATTCGATGTATTGAAATTAGGAGGTGTGGAGTTACTAATAGCATTATTCAGAGGGCTGAGGGGGTGTTGTTGAGGTGGTTTAGTCATAAAGAGAGGAAGGAGCAAAACAAGACGACTTGGAGGGTGTATAAATCTGTAGTGGAGGGGAGGAGGGGTAGGGGTTGTCGTAGGAAATGATGGAGGGAGGGGGTGAGAGGTTTCGTGTGCAAGGGGCTTGAACATATAGTAGGCATGTGTGAGCGTGTTAGATAGGAGTGAATGAAGACGAATGGTTTTTGGGACTTGACGAGCTGTTGGAGTATGAGCAAGATAATATTTTGTGAAGGTATTCAGGGAAACCAGTTAACCAGACTTGAGTCCTTTAGGTGGGAAATTCAATGCCTGCGCTTTAAAGGAGGGGGCTGGGATATTTGCTCTTTGCGGTGACATTAAAACTGCTGCCGTATCCGAGCGCCTCTGCAAAGGCAGTGATTATGTGTGAATAATGGTTAAAGTGTAGGGTCACCCCCCTCAGCCCTCTGAATAATGCTATTAGTAACTCCACACCTAATTTCAATACATCGAATTCTCTGCATAATATTTATACCACACAGTGCCCTTAGACAAGACATATCCGCTGCCTCCAGCCTCCTTCTGGCTACATCATTTACACTCCATGCTTCACACCCATATATACATATATTATATATATCTCAATAATAACACTGCGACTAGCCGAGGATTCGAACCCGTGTTGTTTTAGCCCGCCTCATGGTGAGCGGAAATTCACGACGCTCTAACCCACGGGACCATACAATCCTACAAGAATCACGTACCCAGCAGAGCTAGGTATTGTACCGTGATCCAAGGACATACAATGGTGTGGGTACGTCAGAGCTAATTTCATCCTCCTCTCCGTTTGGT
>NC_091348.1:16982307-17059807 GCF_038502225.1 Cherax quadricarinatus
TTTAGACGGCCAAAGTCTGCAAACCTCACTCAAGGAAAAAGATCTGGGGGTGAGTATAACACCGAGCATATCTCTCGAGGCGCACATCAATCAGATAACTGCTGCAGCATACGGGCGCCTGGCAAACGTACGGATAGCGTTCCGATACCTCAGTAAGGATTCGTTCAAGACTCTGTATACCATTTACGTCAGGCCCATACTGGAGTATGCAGCACCAGTTTGGAATCCACACCTAGTCAAGCACGTCAAGAAATTAGAGAAAGTGCAAAGGTTTGCAACAAGAATAGTCCCAGAGCTACGGGGATTGTCCTACGAAGAAAGGTTGAGGGAAATCGACCTGATGACACTGGAGGCCAGGAGGGTCAGGGGAGACATGATAACGACATATAAAATACTGCGCGGAATAGACGAGGTGGACATAGACGGGATGTTCCAGAGATGGGACACAGACACAAGAGGTCACAATTGGAAGTTGAAGACTCAGATGAATCAAAGGGATGTTAGGAGGTATTTCTTCAGTCATAGAGCAGTCAAGCCGTGGAATAGCCTAGAAAGTGAAGTAGTGGAGGCGGGAACCATACATAGTTTTAAGGCGAGGTATGATAAAGCTCATGGAGCAGGGAGAGAGAGGACCTAGTAGCAATCAGTGAAGAGGCGGGGCCAGGAGCTATGACTCGATCCCTGCAACCACAAATAGGTGAGTACACACACACACACACTGATCTGCTCCAGCAAATGATTGCTTACCGTACCGGTCTTGCAATCCAATAGTCCAAAGTTCTAAACTCCCCGAGTGCAGAGTTAGTTTCCAATTCGATTTCAGTTAGTTTCTGGACTATAATCATATTTCTACCAGCTTGTTTTGAAAACTAATCAGGTTAACCAATGTCCAGCTAGGTAATGGGGAGAGAGCAAGTGATTTGAACTTGCTTGAAATGGGCCAGTAGGCCTGCTGCACTGCTCCTTTCTTGCGTTTTTTAAAGTTTAAATTATTTTCTTTACTAATAATGGATAATTTTGACCTTGTTTCAGGCCTAATCTGTAAACCAACACAAAATTTACTTATACTCTCACAGAAATAGAACACCCCCTTCCCCCAACATACACACGGTCAGGCATATAATGAAACTAATGAAGAGCCAAACGTTTTCAACAAGATAGTTCCATAACTGAGGGAAATGAACTATGCGGAGAGAGCTAAGGAACACTAACAACACTGAGAGAATTAGATCAGGGGTGGTACTGTTCATATGCTCAATAATCCGAATTAGAATGGATAGGGAAAGGTCTTTAAAATGAAAGGAGACCCGTGAGCCGCAGAATTTTAGGAAGTACCATCTTCAGTATGACTCTTGTTATTAATATACACCAGATGGAGACATAATGTAGGCAAAAGCTGTACACAGTTTCAAGAGAAATATGTAGACCCTGGAGGCCAGGGTCTGATCATATTTACACACCCATATACAAATGTACCCAATGTATATGAGTGATCAAGGTCTTAGGGCCCCAAAGTTTCCTCATTAACAATGTCCTCAGAGTCTGCTGGTTTATCTTCGAAAATTGCTTCATTATTCCCTCAGTGGAAGCCATTCTTCAAATTCGTTAGAAAATTAAGTTAAAATTAATGACATGTATATAGTTAACATCAGTTGATGGAATGGTTGAGGACTTAACAACCAAAGACTTCCCAGCAGATGAAATACCAGGGAACGAACTGGTCGCTTAGGAGGTGGAGGCTACAGAACCAGAAGTCATCCCGGCTAGATTTCTGTGTATAGTGATGCCTATTAAACTCTGAAATGCGCTCACTGTCAAACACTTAAAGACTTGAGGATTTTTTTGTGTAGACTTGCTCAGAATGTATGAAAGAAATAGGTAAGGCAACAAGGAAATTTAATTTACGAGTGGTTATACAGCATGTATATAGGAAAGTGTACCCGGATTCTACCTGGAGGGTGTTCCGGGGGTCAACGCTCCCTGTCCCTAACCAGGTTTTGCGGTGGATCAGGTCCCTGTTTTGGTTTTACTGTAGTAGCACTTACGATATTCACAGAGCGCTTTGACTGTAGATATATATACACCAAACACAATAAAAAAAATTAACAAGCAATAAAAACTACGAACATGAATAATTTGCACAATACAGTTTCATATCCAATTAAAATAACCAGCATCAGCAATTTTTTTTAAATTATTAAATGTTAAAATACACTAATTAAAAAGTCATCGAAGACACTAAAGGATCTCCAGCTAAAAATATAAACACCAAGATGAAGGCAGTAAGACCTAAAAGATGGGCAATCATACAGAAAGTGTTCTACAGCTATAAGCACAGGGAAGCAGGAGCACCAGCAAACAAATTGCTATGGGTAAGATGTGTGCATCTGATATTCAATCAATAAAGCTTCGTCTAAAAGTAACGATTCCTGTTGGAGGAGGAGTACCAGAGACCCACGTCCTGCCGAACCCTGTATATCTTGTACTGCCTACCAGACCACTTCACAATGATGTATCTATAAGTACGGCCCAATAAGTCACTAAGGAAAACAGTCTGCTACATATTTTTTTTTATTTTACTGTGGAGAAGTCTATTGCTATAACTTTAGTCAGAACATTCTACAATCCGCCCCAAGAATGGATCAATCTGTTCTCAGAAAAATTGAAAGCAGATTCCCATCAGCCTCACTGGGATTTGAAAACAAAAAACAGACCTAAAACAACAAATGTAAGTACGAAGGGAGAGGCCTGTGGTATGTCAGTCTCCTATGTATGCCCCTTCCCTTCCTCCATTAAAACTTTCTGTAAGTTGTGGAGAAGGCAGTATAGTGATTTTTGGAGTATGACTATCATCTGTGAAAGGGAAACCAAAGATACTAAGCCACAATGTGTTACTTGTAATTAAATCCTTGCAAAGTAAAACTGAACTCATTCAAAACTAAAATGAAGCAAACGAAACGCGCAAAACTCATTCATAAACATTCTGACCACTGGAGTACAGCTTAAGAGGTCAGAGGCTGTAAAACTCATTCAATGAAAAGGATCTTGGGGTGAGCATCATACTGAGCGTATCTTCTGAGGCGCACATCAATCAAGTAACTGTTGTAGCATACGAGCGCCTAGCAAACCCGAGAACTGCGTTTCGACATTTAAGTAAGGAGTCATTCACGACTATGTACACCATGTACGTCAGGCCCATATGCAGCACCACTATGGAACCCCCACCCGATCAAACACATCAAGAAATTAGAGACTAGTCCCAGAGCTGAGGGGATTGTCGTATGAGGGGAGTAGTAGGTTCGCCGGTCTTGTCCCGGCCCTGGTCTTTTCCAGATGGTGACCCGGCGCTGTACACGAGGAGAGGTAAAGGGAACTCAACATGACAACACTAAGACAGGAGGGATAGGGCGGGACATGGTAACATAGAATACTAAGAAGAATGACTGGGGACAGAATGTTTCAGAGATGTGACACAGCAACAAGGGGTCACAACTGGAAGTTGAAGACTCATCTGAGTCACAAAGATGTAAGGCAGGATACATATATAGCTTTAAGAAGAGGTATGATAAAGCTCATGGAACAGGAAGAGTGTGACCCTAGTAGCGACCAGCGAAGAGGCAGGATCAGGAGCTATAACTCGACTCCTGTAACCACAATTAGGCAAGTACAGCCCTGCAAAATAGATATCCTACGAGAGCTGCCGAAAAACATTCTCTAAGCCATTTTGGCTATGGTAAGTAATAAGCTAATAAGAGACAAGCAATAAGAGCTTAGATATATATACAGGGCTACATGAATGTGAAGTTGGAAAACATAAATTGGAGTCGGCTAATTGTACAGGCTCTACAAATGGTCGTGCAGTAAATATGTCTGGAAGAAATAGCAGTGAGAAAATTATAGGAAGCAGGTAATAATATTACTTGGATTGTGAAAAACGTGGCAAGAATTATTTATATCATTAAATGAACCTCAATGAACACTCTTCTGTTTGAGGTGCAAAGAAATTGCATCTTCTCTCCCTCATTTACCGAGTCACACTGAAGCTAGGTGGTTTTTATCGGGGCAGAATTCTAACAAGGGTTTATGAGCTTAAAATATTCTTTTTTAACTTCTAAATAACGTACTCTTCGCATGCCACAGTAAATGATGCATTTTCTCTACACCTTAAAATCATGCACAAAACTTTAACATAGGTTATTATTTTGGATCAAAATTTCCAAATTACACAAGTTTGATTATGATAAGTGTTTCGGTAATGCTTCCTTTTACAAACTGTATGTATAGTAATGTTGGATTTTTCTACACTGACAAGTTAATAAAGCAAAGTTTAACAGAGTAAACAGTTTAGCGGACATTCATGTAAACTATTATCCGAGCCAGTTTGTGCCAAAAAATAAGCAACACAGACTTCCACCATCGTCACATAATGCAGGAAAATTTAAAACTGATTTGTCAGTTTTATTTGTTGTTGTTGTCTGGCGTGAAATCTAAAATAAAATCACTGGTGAGGTAATTTGATATTCATTATATTACTAAAATAGTAATACAAAGAATCTCAAATTACCTCACCTGTGATTTTATTTTAGATTTCAGGCCAGACGTTTTTTTTTTCTCTCAGAATAAACATAGCAACAGGGACGTTATAGTGTATGATCTTGAAATGGGTGTTGGAAAAAAAGGAGCATAACTCTAAAGATCTTAGCCATGGGTTCCTAAACTTAGCGTCGCAACTAAAACTTCGGTTGTGAGAGCCTTCTGAAGTACTATAAATGAGCCAAGGCCCCAACATGAAAAACAGTAATTTTTCACTGCCAACACGAAGAACTGTAAAGGCTGTTTGGTAGACTTACTGCAGTACTTCCTATGTACGTACGACTTGATCCTAAGAGATATACCATATTCAAACGTTGCCAGCTAGCTAGTTCTCACAGACTCTGTTATCTCGGGAAGGAGGAAAGGAAGGTGGTGTCTCCAGAAAAATGCTGATGGTCAGATTCGTAACCAGCGCATTGCGCTTACCTTGAGTGCTAAGTAGCAACAACCACTTATTTAAAGATTAGGTCGAATACTGGTGATCCCGGTTGTCTGAAGTTAACGTTCTCATTTGCCTAGGATGATAGTTGCTGTCATCTTAATTAGCGGAGGAAAAGTTTTGACGTAATCTTCGACATTCAGGAGAGAAAAGGTTCAGTACATAACTCGTAATCATGAATGGATAGTTCTGATATAACACAACCAAAACTGAGATATGATGTCCTCTTGGGTCAAGGCAAGAATATAGGGTCTGATTTCCACGTTCACTGGGAGGGCATTTGGGAATATTTATGACTTCTTGGCGACGTGGGGGACTTCAGAACAAGGTAATAATGAATGAAAATGATCTCACTGTTATTCTTGGATAGGCAACTGAAGTTTTTAATCCTCGTTATAAACATTCGTAAACGGGCTATGTGCCTATGGTGGAAAACGACGTCAATAAGAACATGTATAAATCATGTACTTACCTAACTTACGGTGTGTCAACTGTCCCACGAGGCGCTGTTAATTCTCACTTACCTGCAAGGTAAACATTATTATTATTATTACTATGGGGAAGCGCCTGTGAGGGTGGGGGGGGGAGGGGAATGGAAGGCATTCAGGCTCAATTCAGGGAACTGGAGCACAGATCCAATTCCCTAGAGTAAGAGCCCCTCACCAGCGTCAACTAACCTCCCTTGAGGGGTGCAAGGTTAACAATAATACACCGTCTCTTGGCGCTGCATGGCTCATACGGGTTTAGCGTTTAAGGTAACAACAATACATTAGTCTCAGCCCGTTATACACCTCAGCTCGCACCTTCATGAAGTACCCCCACAAATACCCTTATATCTGCGCATCTTTTACAGGTATCCTCAATATTATCATTTATATTATCTTTCATGAATTGAACAATTATTTGGTTATGCCAAATAAATAATTCTCAAGGCATAGTGAAACTAAGATAATTATTATTTCAACATTTCAAATAATAATTATCTTTCATGAATTGAACAATTATTTGGTTATGCCAAATAAATAATTCTCAAGGCATAGTGAAACTAAGATAATTATTATTTCAACATTTCAAATAATAATTATCTTTCATGAATTGAACAATTATTTGGTTATGCCAAATAAATAATTCTCAAGGCATAGTGAAACAAAGATAATTATTATTTCAACATTTTAAATAAAACTCACCTTAATCTGACGGTAGATATTGCATGATGACTCGGTGGGGCCCACCCTGGTTTTCAGGTGGCGCTGGGGCCCATGTGGAGACGGGGCCTAGTTTAGACAGTTTCGCTATAAGCACTTTCATTAGTCACAAAACTTCCGTCAAAACTCAATAGACGAACTTTTTTCGGAAACACCTTTTTTGTTAACACTTTCCTGAGCAACACACTTGCCCGCAAAGCTTTCGTCAGCAACACTTTAGTTAATTTTTTTTTGCTATGAACATCTGCTGTACGAACACTTGTGCATAAACATTAACAACACTAAGAAGATTTGAAGACATTTATAAGAGCTTAATTATAGACGAACACTGCAATATTAACATTAGCCACCTGAAATAGCTGAAGCACTTTTCAAAACAGCACTGCACAAACGGACCCCTGCAATCACAAATAGGGGCATGGGTGAGTAAAAACACACGCACTCACAAAATCTCATCTACACCTTAACTACATGAATAACTAGCATAAAGAAGTGGGGTTCTGTACACACAAGAGTATATCTATTGCTTATATATGTTTTACCTTAGTAAATTTCATGTAATTCAACTATTATTGTTGGTTAGATAAAGCCTAACGGCCATACAAGGGCCATTAAGGCGGCACGTTAACAGCTTTTACACCACCAGTTAAGGGTACTTTAATAGTTAAAATGGGGCCTATAAGCACATATCTAAATGTATAAGTTCAAAGATATATACCTCTCGACAGTTACGTTTGCTTGTTAATGAGGAGCAGTACAAGCTGATGACCCTCGTGCAGTGTGGCTGACACTAACGAGGAGTTCAGAAAAATTGTAGTTCGGATCTCCGAAGCTTTTGATGAATCACTTAATGGAGCTGAGACCTCGGCCACTCTCTAGACAATCGTTGCTAATTATTAGTAATAATCACTCAAAGTACTACTTAGCATTCATGTATTTATGGTACAAGACTACAGATTAATATGCTCTACGTTCGAATAATTCAATGTCTTACATTTCGAACCAATGCAGTTGACGGTGAATTTTGATAAAACGTTTTCATTCAATTTCGTTATTAATTTTAACTCGGATGATTTTTCAATTAAATAACCTTAACTATTCGTCGGAAAGATATGCACTGTATATTATTAGTGTGAGAGGAAAGCTGGAGCAAATACGATAAGTCACTGATAATTTTTGCGACAAAGATAAGTTTTAAAACCTTTAAGCAAACGTTATGAATTTATAGAAGGTTAATTTTATACGTCTTTAATCATTCAATAAACTAAGAAAGTAGTCACAAGTCGTTTTACATGACTAAACTTTACAATGCTCTATAACAGAAGCAATTTTATAAATTGGTATGCCCGTAAAAGTGATTCAAGGGTGTACATGGGAATGACAGACTACTCACTCCGAGGGATACCATAGTGGTTGCTGGAATTTATATTTTTATTTAGAGGTTTCCGTACATCTTAAGTACGCCTATTCTTATCTACAACAAATTCTAAATGTCTATGCATCGTTAAGAAAAGTTCGGATTATTAGTAGGCTGTATACGTGCCAATTTCGAACCTGTAAATAGCGCAACAGTTTCCGTGCGACAGCTCTAGACAGTTTCTAATGATCAGTTTATAATTTTCAACACTGGTGTACCCTACTTAGAGTAAGGGTCATAATTTCATAGACTTGTATAAATGTCAACTTGCCAATTTTATAAAAAAAAAAAAAAAGTTCGGTATTTAAGAATGCCTCTTGTGAAACGTTTTGAAAGGCTTAAAAATCCCATTGCACATTCATGTTTGCTGAGCGGAGGCTAAAAAAAGAAAAAGAATAAAAACTTTTTTAAAAAATTATATATCTAACCTAAAAAAAAAAATGGTGTATGGCTCTTAGTGGAAAACCATTTAGAGCAAAGAACATTTAATTAATTCTTAAAAGGTTCTTTGCTATTTGTGACTTCAATGTCATCTGCCGGCACTTACTGACCGTTCCAGTGTTCAGCAATAGACAAAAGAAAACAAAAACTTAACTCCTTGGTGATTCTCCAAAAGCGTTATAACACGACTGTAAACATCAAAGGGAACCGAGGCTGAGGGAGTGATCACCTCAAAATTACTTTACTATGTTGTTATGTTCGCCTGTATTTGACAGAAGAGGCCTGCTGCACAATTGAAACGTTCCGACTACAAATATATCCAAATGTTGAACGTGTGTCTTATTAATCAACTAAGGGAACGCTCAGGATTAAAACCCATTTCAATTTAATAATAACACAATTTAATAATAACGCTAACTTTAGTATCGGCCTACCATGGGTCTGAGTCCCTCCAGTTCCCTAATTAACTCCAGTGTTACAATACAATCACAATGATCTCTTGCTGGGATTAAGGTGTTCTAAACACTGACCGATCAAAAGTGAGAAACCAGATGAAAACAGACACAAATAAAAAAAGGTCTATAATTTTCGGTCTCAGGCCATTTTGCTGAAGAGTGGTTTGAACTTTGGCTGAGTTTCGGTCTTGGTCTGTTAGGTGAATCCCAGGGTGGACCAACCACTTCCCGGTGACCTGACCTGACTTAACGGCAGGCCAGACGACCTTAAATGAGGCGGTACAGCCTCCAAATTGAATATCCTCTCGGAGTGAGGCGAGGGACTGTGGGAGTGAGGCATAGAGGTAGGGTGGGAGGAAGGGAAGGAGTGAGGAAAGACGTGATAAGTTAATGATGCTCATGTTACAAGATTGAATTTGATGAATAGGGGACCTGAAGAAATAGCGGTGAAAATAGTAACTAAAGACTGAAAAGAGGAGGAAAATTAAATCTGGATGGACGTTACAAAAAGAGAAGCTGTGTCTCTTGCTGGGTTACATAATAGAAGCGAGTGGAGAAGTCCGGAGAGTTTGGGATTACCATCATTATAATCAAGGGGGAGCACTAAGCCCGTAGAATTATGCAGCGTCTGTGGGAGGGAGGGGGATGTGGAAGGCATTCAGGCAACTGGAGCGGATACAATTCCCTGGATGAAGAGCACCTCACCAGCGTCAAGGAACGTTCCTGTGAGGGGGCGGGGGAAGGAGTTTGGGATAAATCTCCTTACTTATGTAGCCTGTGAAAGTCTTCTCTTTACTAACGAGATGTTGGATCACGGTCAGGACTGGCTATCTTTAGTACAAAAAAACATTTTAATAGGCTTTTCTTAAATTACAACCATGAGACAATAATCCGACAAAACAATAATTTAATATCTTTAATATTAACGTGTCTTAAAAGAAATAAATACTCTTGTTGAAAAATACTGACGGGTACTTTTGAGTACAATAATACTAAAGGCCTTAAGTTTATAATACAATTTCTGTACATTTAGTTAAAGTGACATTTCCAGTGTCACGAGTCGTAATGAACCACATATACCCATGACGGAAATATCTCACTGTAGGCCCACTCTGTATACGTACAAGCTGTGTAACCCTTGCGGTTTAGCGCTTCTTTTGATTATAATAATAATAATATATGCGTACAAGGATAAATTGTACATCTGTCCTCAAATAATCACTGGGTTCGAGTACGATAATCCACCACTAAGATGACTTAGAGATAGAGACTTGTATCAAAACATAACAAGCGATCTTAACGAAGCAGGAACAAAACACACAGCTGAGATCTTCAATGGAATCTCTATTGGAGTCCTAATACTCCCTTCTTACCGAATATAAGTTTGGCTCAATTCAAATCAAGACTACAGTAATACGTAGAGGTTGCAGTTAAATCCACTTTTATAACGTCAGAAAAACTCGCAACCTTCGTAGATATCAAAATTTCTAAGTCTAGAACTAATCCTGTCCTTCACTGGCACTCAGTGTAGAGAAAGAGGTTTCACCAACGGAACCGTCTGTTACCCAAAACGTGAGTCTAATCAAAGTTCGAGAAGATGTTCCAAGACTAGAGGTAGGGTGGTACTCAGGCAACGCCTCTATGCCAGATGTCAACTTGGTTCATGGAACACCTGCCCGAGAGACAGATTGACTCTAACTATTTTACGGTAGTTAGTACAGCAGTTCCCGACTTCAATAAAACACATCCTACCCATATACATAGCTAAATAATATTAGGTCAGATATTATTATAAAACAAGATATCTTCATTTTATCTATTAATGAAGATATAGACAATATAATATTAAGTGAAAATAAAAATATATACATATAATAACAAATACACCTTGGGTCCCATGCAAGGGATGCAACAGTGGAGGACAAATACGGAATGTGCCAAGTGAGGGCAGAAGGAAGATGGAGTAAAAAAGAAAGAATTAAAGAATGCAGAGGAAGGAAACATGTAAAGTACGAAAGAATAAACTAAAGCGGATAAATGCCAAAGCAAAAATGATTCCTGACCTGCCAAGTGCTGCAGATGATTCCTGACCCGCCAAGTGCTGCAGATGATTCCTGACCTGCCAAGCGCTGCAGATGATTCTTGACCTGCCAAGTGCTGCAGATGATCCATGATCTGCCAAGTGCTGCATATGATCCATGACCTGCAAAGCAGAGCAAAAACGATTCCTAATCTGTCAAGTACAGCACAAGGTTCCTGACCTGTCAGGTAAGTATCCAGTTCCTGACCTAGCAGGGCGAATCAATATTTTCCCCGTAGTTAACTCGTTTATTGACAGTTGTGTAGTGTCTGACTAACTGCCCGTCGGTTGTCATGGTGACTTGATGAGCGTATACGCTATTAGAACACCAGTGATGGTTGGACGTGGTAGTTACGGATCAGACTGGAATACGGATTGGCTGCTGTGATTGGAATTATTATCCGGCCCTCATAATGAGTGGTATGGTCTTGTTGTGTGCGCTTTAATCCGTCAGGATATACGCACGCGCATACATACATCTCACGCAAACATACATACATACATATACAAATATACAAAAACGGGGGGAGGTGGAGGGGGTTGAGAGAGAGAGAGAGAGAGAGAGAGAGAGAGAGAGAGAGAGAGAGAGAGAGAGAGAGAGAGAGAGAGAGAGAGAGAGAGGAGGGAGGGGAGAAGGATGTGTGTATCGACAAGTGCCTTTAACAACCGGTAATCAACAAACAAATTGTCTTGCATATTATCTAAGGGTGTAAGATATTCAGGCGAAAAGCGATTTCATAAACAAAGATCACCAGATACATGAAGATGAATATACTGTCTCACTATTGGAATTTTACGGCAGGATAAGTAAATGGAGCGGGAGTGGGAAGGATGACTTGCAAAAAGGCATTTAGCACTTCATCGCACAAAAGGTTGGGCCAAAACAATACAGGAGCAGGCAGGATTAACTGGGAGGAAATATAAATATCATGGAATACTTACGGGATGTAGAGAGAGAGAGAGAGAGAGAGAGAGAGAGAGAGAGAGAGAGAGAGAGAGAGAGAGAGAGAGAGAGAGAGAGAGAGATTTTGACTACCACTTACTACTTTGTGACCGTCAACATGGCTTCAGCAAAGGTTACTCGGCTGCTGATCTGTTGTCAAGCCTCTCCACTAAGTGGCACCAGTCACCAGTCACTGGATGAATCCAAAGTCAGCACTGTGGTAGCACTGTGTGGCACCAGGGCCTCTTAGCCATACTGCAAGCTCTGGGAACTGCAGGCTCTACGTTATGTCTCCTCAGTGATTACCTTCATGTTAGATCTCTAAGGGTAGTTCTCAATGGTACATAATCAGCAAGACATCCTACTGGGGCAAGTGTTCCACAAGGAAGCGTTCTGGGACCATTGTTATGGAATGTCTACTTCAATGACCTTCTTCATCTCATCCCAGAATCCCATGCATATGTAGACGACTGTACACTGACATTCACTTATCCAAGAGAAGAAATGCCAGCTGCTCTAAGATACATCAATCACCAGCCAAGAGCTATATCAGCTTGGGGAAATAGATGGGAAGTAACATTTGCACCTGAGAAAACACAAATGATAATGATCTCTAGGCACAATGATGGTAACGCCGGTGCAGTAAGGATGAATGGAAGGGTGTTGGCACCTGGGGAAGAAGTTGATATCCTTGGGGTGAAATTTGACTCCAAACTGACCATGAAAAACCACGTTGTAAATCATGCAAACAAGGCAGCCAGGAAGCTTACAGCACTTCGCCGTATCTCGCATCTGCTTGACAGCAGGGGTTGCAAGATTTTGTACGAGGCACAAGTACGCTCACGCCTTGAGTATGCTCCACTTTCTTGGTTCGCCTACCCCCCTTCTCACCTGCGACTGCTTGACAGAGTAGAGAACAGAGCAAGACGTCTCATCTCTCGCCTGGACCAATCCTGGATAGATCTGTCATTTCAGCAGAGCCTTCAACACAAGAGGGATATGGGTGGCCTTACTGTTATGTACAAGGCCAATGCTGTCAAAGTACCACACTTGGATCCACTTCGAGGACAGCGTGAAGCAAGCTTCTTTACCACATGAAGGCAGAAAGCATCAACTTCACTCTGGCTGTACCCTTCTCCAGAATATCACTTCATCTGAGATCATTTATCCCCAGGATGACTCGAGTATGGAACACATTCGTACAGCATTATGATGTCAACAAGATAAAGTCAGCTGATCAGATGAAAATCCTGGCCCATAGATGGCTCCAACTTCATCCTGTTCCTTACTTGTATGTTTCATAACAATAAAATTACTTGTATGTTTCATAACAATAAAATTACTTGTATGTTTCATAACAATAAAATTACTTGTATGTTTCATAATAAAATTACTTGTATGTTTCATAACAATAAAATTACTTGTATGTTTCATAACAATAAAAATGTTTTCAAATGAGCTGATGTAGGTAACAGCTCTTAGCTTGTCAATAAAGTTAGGAATCCTTAACCTGTAAATAGTTTGTTAATAAAGCTAGGGATCCTTAACCTTGTCAAACCCTCTGTAAAGAGAGAGAGAGAGAGAGAGAGAGAGAGAGAGAGAGAGAGAGAGAGAGAGAGAGAGAGAGAGAGAGAGAGAGAGAAAGAGAGAGATGGTCCGGAAAAGCACCGGAAAAACAAACCAACTGAATAACTTCTGCGGCGAATAGTCGCCATGCGAATCAAAGATTAGCTTTTACAAACCTCAAAATAATCTTTCATTGTCTTAAATACAACACATGTCAAGTCCACCTTAGAGTAAGTAACAAGACACTAAAAGAGTATGAACTCTGCGATTTGAACTACGAAGTGTCATTAAGTGAAAGAAAATTTATGACGTTAGAGGATAGATGGACAGTGGGAAGCAAGATTACATAGTAGAAGATAGATGACTTGACTGGGTGGAAAAAATGAAAACTGTTCAAGAGGCGAGAAATAGGAACAAGAGGCACGGATGGAGCTTAAAGAATAAACTGAGCAATATGGATGTTAAAAAGTTATTCTTCTGTCTCAAAGTGTACAAAAAGTGAAATAATATGGATGAAGGAAAGTTCTTGCTGACTCCATACGCAGGTTAAATAACAGGTATGCGAAATATGAGTAAATTCAGCTAGTTAAGACACGTGGCCAGAAGCTGAAACTTGAACTCTGCAGCTACAATAGTCGAGTACTCACCATGAAGTTGATTTTTATTAAGATTTCAGGACAATGTTTTAACAATGGACAGGAGTGATTGCTGAAAATTGTCAGTGACCAATCAACTTGAAGAGGCTTTTGACGAGCCCTCAACGCTATCTCCGGTTCTCTCTCTCTCTAACCCTAGTTTAGCAAGGAACACGGAGAAAAGAAAAGAAAGATTCTTCAATACCTGGCAAGATATCTATTAAATGAATGTGAATGTTTTCATTATTTTGTGAAAACCTTCAAAGAAGAATGTAATTAAATACGTAGGCCCTTTTCCAAGCTGCACTTCCCAGTACACTTCACCAACGATTGTAGAAGAAAGGCTATTCAGATCTTCCACACCACTAGACAAAGTCAAACCCTTGACAGGTGCATTGTTCTTCCAGTGGACAAGTTTCTGAGAACGTCTACAACTTCATTGCTAAAAGTCCCGCATGGCCAGCCTAACTTCAAGCACCATTAAGAACCTATTAACAAAGAAGAACAGGTAACAGAGCATGTAGGATTAGACGCGGGTGGAAAATCTAGGAACCTCAAACAATGCATCCATGAACCCAAGTAGACGTGTTTTTCTAATATACTTACTGGTGGTTGTGAGGGAAAAGCCGGTAATAAGTGGGGTTATGGTTTTCAGATACCAAGGAACCATTAGCGTGTTACTGCCCGCACTACCATCGAGCGGGCTGAGGCTAAACTCCAGTTCCTGGGGTCTGATTTGCTTTAATTTCTACTCTTGGTAGTATTAACCTTACCTGATGTGGGTTGAAGTTTGGAGAATCACTTCACTTTCACTCTTCTGATCAGGTAAGGTGTTCTACCAGGAGTATTTCTGTTCATTGTTTCTGATTTTCCTGGTTACCAGTAATGGCAATGAAGTTGAATACCACCCTTTATCTTTCTTCAATATTATATGAAACCAGTGTTTTCTTTGTCAGCTCTGCTGCTGGCCTGGTCAACCAGGGTAGACACTGGTAAACTGGAGCAAGATCCCTGTCTACCGGACGTTGTGGGATACTACGACTCTTCACCTCTGAAATCTGAATTGTGGTGCTACAACCAAGTAGTGACAGGAATTCCAGAACATCGGACGGACAATGCCACCCAGGAAAACAAACACCCTTTCTTCTAAAACATTAGAATACCATCCTGGGCATTAGATACTCTTGTTCCAACATCATACTGGAATAACAACGGCCAATTTTTTGTTTATTTAATTTTCATTAAAATCCTTGGAAAATTATCATTATAAAAATTAACAGACTTATAACCACCATCCTCACCACCACACCCATTCCCACCACTATCACCAACGTCTTCACCACCGTAATGACAATTATTGTCACCACTATCACTATCCTCACTACCATAACCGTTTCGTATGATATTTTATCCTGCCCCACAGACAGGAGCAGCATAATGGCCTTAACGAGTAAACTGCATAAGTCATGTGCAACCAAACTGCTACCAGAAAATATATAAAAAAAAAACATTTGTCAATATTTTCTTGTTTTTAAGTAAAATCAGTATTCGACCATACAGTTGTCATGTTAGTTCTAATGCATTAAATATAAGTCTATGAATAGATATTAAATAAAAAAAATCTTAGTGTGAGCGCTCAAAGCGATTGTGTAAAAAAATGGGTTTAGTTACACAGCAATAAAATTTAATCCCATACAATAGGCAGTTGGACCAAAGCCGACAAAGGATTATTTTTTGTCAGTGTGTTGGCATGAGTAACATACTAGCAATACCCCACTTGTCAGATAATTTCATTTTTTTTTTTCAGGTTGAAGGGCACTTATTGGCAAACAGGCACGCGGACATAAAGACGGAAGGGAAGCAGGGAGAGCTCTAGTTACCTAAGTGCACTTTAATTAAACATATCAGCGCATTCAGGTAGTTACAGAAACGTATTAGTAAACACACACAGGTACACACACACACACACATATTATATATATATATGTATATATATAATCTTACAATAAACAGACAGCTTACATTTAGCAGCGAGAGGTGTATTTCTTCAGATCC
Source organism: Cherax quadricarinatus (assembly GCF_038502225.1). Lineage (NCBI taxonomy): Eukaryota > Metazoa > Arthropoda > Malacostraca > Decapoda > Parastacidae > Cherax > Cherax quadricarinatus. Next base: position 16,998,137 of record NC_091348.1, read on the forward strand.
TTAGTTTATGTTGTGCCGACTGGGCGACCAGCATTTTGCGCGCTCCATGCTCATCCTGTAAGCGGTAGTGGTGAATGGTCACAATGGATATTTATCAGACTCCACCAAGCATCGTTATATAACGAAAAAATGCTAGTATATATTATGTACGTATGTATGTGTATATGTATGTATATTGCTATTTCATATAGCCTACGAACACAATACATTATGGAGTTAAAATTTCAACAACATTTACGTTTCTTATTACCACTAAAACATTAGTCGGTATTATATTAGCTTCTTCCAAATATAATTAATTTATCCAGACGTAAAATATGGATAGTCTCAAGATTTCAGATATTTTTATCATTAACTATGAAATGTTTTGCCATATCATGCAGGGTTCGCTTTGGAATTCAAGGTTGGACGTTTGGACACTTAAGATAATATTGTTCCAGTGTATGGTCCTGTCGCTGTTACACTGCAACTGATGGCACTGATATCTCTATACAAACCATACTGCCAAACTTATAACCTAGCCTTAATGTAGCCGCTCTAGAATCAACATCTTGAAATCTACTGACCTAGTACTCTCCACACATCTCATTATGATAGATAACTGATCTGCTAATTCCTATTTGTTCTGTTCAGCTTTCTTTAAACTCGTTTGCTAGTTCTTCCGATTATAGTTTTTTTTTAAAGTCAATTTGAGAAATTAAAATTATATTCGACACTCTTTATTTAATGCTTGCTTAACTATCAACTTTGTCATGCTCCTGGAGGCCTATGTGAGAGGGAATCCACATGAACTTAAATATTATCCCTTAATAATTTATGTATATATAAGAAAGGGATTATAGATCAGCTTTTGTGGATTCCCTCTCACGTAGGCCTCCAGGAGCATGACATCCTTAGACTGATCCCAACGCAGGCTGTTTAAGCTGGAGGAGCGACTGCTGTAGTGCACCTTCCACCCACTCACCACGTCAGACCCAGCCTCGCCAGGAGTGATATTTAACTTGGAACTCGTTGGTCAATACTCAGGTGAATTTTTCGATTGAAATTTTTCCTGTCGAGATGCAGATCAAACACTCAAACTTGGAAGCTGGAGAGATTGGGAAATACGCCTCTCTCTTTTTGTCCTGGTGTGTTATTTTGCATCGTAATGGCAGGGAGGGAAGCTGTTTGTAAAATGTTTCACGAGCAGACACTTTTAAAACTGTTTGAACTGACTCTTCGTGTCTGTTTGCTGGTATTTACGTGCAAATTCTGTCTACATTAGCGTACGATGTAGGAATGTTGCACGTGTGTGCGTGCGTGCGTGCGCCTGCGTGTGCATTGTAAATTTTTAACTTATTTTAATACAATCTAGTCCCCTCTACTATTTACACCTCATAACTGTTTATTTATGTACCACTCTTCGACCAGGTCTCTCCATAGTTAAGTAGCACATCCTTTGATTTAGAACCGTATAAGGTGATTCTTCCAAATAAATTAACATACACATTCCAAGAATGTGACTGAGTTTTCTAAAGTTTGTAAATAGTGACATTTCAAATTTTAGATGTTCTGTTTCGAGAAGTTTCATGTAAATTCTGATAAAAACATTAGATCAATAACTTAACTTGCTGTTTCTCAGATGAAAGTCACTGACTGATCCAGGGTTGAAGTGTGTCTTCAATGCCAGAAGACTTTATTCTACAAGAGTCTTTCGGAGAGGGAGACGGGGGAGGGGAAATTGAAGCCTCTTCAAAAGGCTCTTCCCGTAGATTGGTCACCGACAATTTTCAGCAATCACTCCCATCCATTGTTCAACCATTGTGCTGAAAGCTTGATAAACTAAATGAGTTTTGATGGATGCGGTATCCTAGAACGGTGTATGTATTATCCTGTAAGTCCAATTCCCTCTACCTCAACCCATGCAGCATAAGTTTCTAATGCATTTAAATAAAAACTTAGAAAACCTAAAGCCAATTAGTATAGATATTCAAATGTTATCTCACAGAAACTAAAATCCCAATTTCTGAAATAAACATGATAAATTGGCATTTACACTCCAGAACCAATTCAAACCTTCAACTAAGTATGAATCGCCCGCTTTGCAAGTTTAAAGCCAATCAGATGTATTCTCTAGTTATTTCACCGAGAACAATATGCCATAATACACCAGCACTAAGTCTGATGCCACTCACTGGTTGCATTTGGAAAGTCATCGGTGTTCAAGGTTTGAAGCCGATCCAGAGAAGCACTGACAAACTGTATATAAAAAACAGTATTTCAAAATTCCCAATTTCTTTAATTAAATTAGAAAATTGGAACTTACAGTCCAGAATTAATGTAACTTTTTCCTATATAAAATAATGCGTTTATTCCCAATTATAACTTGTGTGGCATGTTAGGGTTCGTGACTGGGTGGCCCGGTATGTCTCGTTGGAAAGACAGCTACGAAGCTGATGGTTAATGTCAACTCTTCAACTCAGCCACCGTGTGCGAACCTCCTCAGTAATTATTACTGAGTAGGAAATTCTACTAAAGCTCTGAGATATGTTTAGCTGGTCCTAGAGTATAAACAACCGCTATAAAATACCTGGGTGTATACTCTCGCATTCTTGAGCTGGTTATTTGTGTTCCTAATTTGATGAGGCAAGCGCGCTACTATAGGAAATGGCAGTTTGATCAATATTTCTCTGAAGTCCTATTATCAAATCTTAATAACGATGAATTATTGTAATTCAGTATTTAAAATTAATTATTGTTGCTAATGTGTTTTACAGAAGTAATAAGACAGCAGTAAAAGCGAAAGTGTCTGGGACAAAAAAAGATTTATGGAAAAAGTGTCGTGGACAAAAAAGTGCCGTAAATTAAAGTGTAGTGGACAAGTGTCAGAAAAAAAGTGTAGGAGATAAAGGCCAAAAAATATCGCCTTGGTGTCACCTGGACCCCACAGCGCCACCTGGGCCCTGGCACAACCTGGGTCCATGCAACACTTCGGTCCCGGCGAGTCGTCATGCAGTATCTACCATCACATTCAGGTTAGTTTCGTTTAAAATGGTGAAATAATGTTTATCTTAGTTTAACTGTACCTTGAGAAATTTTTATTTGGCATAACCAAGTAGTTGTTTATTTCGTCACAAATATTATAAATGATAATATTGAGGATATCTTTACTTTGCTCACACTTGACGTGCTGTTGGAGTGTGAGCAAAGTAACATTTATGAAGGGGTTCAGGGAAACCGGCAGGCCGGACTTGAGTCCTGGAGATGGGAAGTACAGTGCCTGCACTCTGAAGGAGGGGTGTTAATGTTGCAGTTTAAAAACTGTAGTGTAAAGCACCCTTCCGGCAGGACAGTGATGGAATAAATGATGGTGAAAGTTTTTCTTTTTCGAGCCACCCTGCCTTGGTGGGAATCGGCCAGTGTGATAATAAAATAAAAATAAAAAATCTGTAAAAGAAGGTGCGGATGCCAGGGTATATATTACTAGGGGTACTTTATGAAGTGTGGGCAGAGGGACATAAATGGGAATACTTCCTGAAGGTGCGGACGCAAGGATATTATTACTGGGGATTAAAATGAAGTGGCCACCCCAATTCCACCCTAGGGTCGACAGAGCACCATATAATGCTCTCACAGGCGGAAATCTGGGGTGAACCAAAATTCACATACAAAAAAAGAAACTAAAAATTAAATTTGAGAGAAGAGAAGAGAAACGTAGGGCTCGAATCTCTCAATTAAGAATGTATGCTGCCACCACCTGCTTTTTTAGTAGTTGGGTTAGAGCAGGAAAACCCAAAAGGAATCATACAGGACAGTTAAATTATAAGGAATTAGTTCTGATAGGTAATGCTTGTTAGTTGTTTTGCCTGGGAAACGAACAGTTGGCAGCCTAACAGGGATTTGACTTTACAGGGGAGGGAGAGTTTATGTATAGAGCAGTTTGGCCTTCCATGGATCCTGTGCACATAGATGAAGAGTTAGTTAATGAACATATTCTCCCCAAAAATTAATTTAATAAAACACCAACACATTACAAGAAAAATTAAATTGGGCACTGGCACCAAAATATTTTCAAGCACCTATACTGGGAGACATTAAAAATATTCAAAAGTATTAAAAAAAATCTTAAAACTTACTAAACTAAAACACCTCAGAAGTAAACCACACACACGACCACTCTTGTAACCATACAAAAACTATGGCCCTGTCAACTCAGGTGGTCTCCAAGGAACTCTGCCAACACAACAATTGAGGCATTATATTGCTCCTCTAGCCTTATCATAAAATATGAAAACTTACTTTCCTGATTCAACTGATTATTATTATTATTATAATCAAGGGGGAAGCGCTAAACCCGGAGGATTATACATTATTATTATAATCAAAAAGAAGCGCACAAACCCGGAGGATTATACAGCGCCCGGGGGGGGGGATGTGGAAGGCATTCAGGCTTAATTCAGGGAACTGGAGCACAGATCCAATTCCCTAAATCAAGAGCCCCTCACCAACATCAAGGAACCTTCCTTGAGGGGATTCAACTGATAAAATATTCCTTCCTATGGCTAGAATCTTATTCTCCCTATTTTCTACTAGTTTTTAGCCCACATATTTGGTTCGACCTCTGGTAGTATTGTGGTTCTCTTCAGGAACTAAGTTTGACAGGTTAGCTAATAAATCTCAGGCATTTTCTCAAGGTGCCTTGTTGCTGCTAAGCCCTATAAAATGTTTCTGGTTTAGCTCACAAATAATATTTAAAAAAAAGGTCTTACTAACATAAGGTAGACACGACTGAAAATTCTGATAACATAATTATCAGATACAAAAATTAGACAAATAATACATTAAACAAAAAAGATTAGAATATAGCTAAGCACGAATAAGGTAAGATGCAGAAAAAAAAAACAGAAAATGTTTTGAAACTAACACAGGAAAATAGGTACAAAGCTCGGTTAGGTCATCAGACATGTTAGGCTTATGAAAAAATGCAACAAATAGAGCAAGCACAAGTCAATATGAAAAATATGTTAAAGTATAAGAAAAAAATAAGAGGGCCAACATTACAGTAAACTATAGGTTGGAAGAAATATAAATATTATTATTATTATAATCAAAAAGAAGCGCTAAGCCACAAGGACTATACAGAGAAATATACATAGAAATAGATCCACTACATATCTCTGACAAGTAACATTCGGAATCTAGTGAGGCACTAAAAAATTATATTTAAGATAGGCTAAGATAAGTTAACGCCAGGCCTATCCTAGCCAAGTCTGTCACGTACCTACAACAAACATTTCTTTTTACATCCTTAATTTATTAGTCCTACAATTAACTCTTATCTCACAACATGTAAGATTAGGGTTAGATATCATATAATAGCACAAAGTACAAGGAACACAAATGTAATAAACAGAATGATGGAATCGCAAAACTTCGCCGGCTCGAGGTGGTTCCCTAGGTGGCTATTTCACAAATAAATAGCCTTTATATCAGCACGTGGGCTTCTCCAGTCACGATGAACACCTAGCATCAGTTATGAACTCACTTGTTAGCAGCAGGAACTCTCTTATGTTTGAAAATGATGTTCAAACGAGGAAAGTGCGTGAGGTGCGGTACTCCTCTTCCCTCCAAAATTCTCAACTTAAAATCACTCCTTACAAACACACTCTTAATAAACAGCGTTGATCCATTATGATTTTTTTTATCTTTTTTAATTATATCCTTAACTATTATTACAGTAAACTATAGCTCTAGAACGTTAGCCTCTCTACACAGTAATAAATTAATATAAGCTAAACAACATTCTTAGGGGAAAACATATTGGAACATGATCAGAGAAACACCAACAAGCCGGGAAAGAATACGTATTTATTAAGAGTGTTATTTTATGTGCTATTTAATGATAATTAACAGCTCTTCATGGGACAGTTAACACACCATCAAATAGGTAAGTACCTGATCTACCTGTTTTTCATTGACATCGTTTGCCACCGTTAGTACATAGCGCGTTTGTGAATATTCGCAGTTAGGATTAAAAAGCATTAGTTGCCTGCGTATTAATTAGCATTATTGTTTACTTTGCAGGTAAGTGAGAATTAACAGCTCTTCATGGGACGGTTAACTCGCCATCAGTTAGGTAAGTACATGTTTTACCTATTTTTCATTGACATCGTTTGCCACCATTATAGCGCGTTTTTGAATATTCAGATTTAAGTGCATTAGTTGCCTAGGTAGGAATAACACTTGAGATGTATATCTTGTCATGAAAATCTCTTGCTTCCTTGAAAATAACAATGGTTGTAAATGACCATAATTTTTAAAGGGGTGGACCGGTAAGCCAGCGGAAGGCCTCGGTCAGATGACCAAAAGCTCCAAAGGCGGGTCATCATCTGGCCAAGACCCGCGTCAGGAAACACTTGGCCTGTTTCCTGACGAGCTTTAACTAACCTAACCTCTTGCTTCCTTTGTCTTGGCCAGGGAGGACATTATACCTGTTTATGATGTGCTGTATTAGAACGTTGCATCCATGGTTAAATGGATGCACTGTATTTTTCTCCTTCCTTGAATTAAGAGAGAAATAGCTGCCTAGGCAACTCTTCAGAGCGAGATTGATACTCGACCTTCTGTTTAAAACAAATGTTCTAAGACATTGTTGAGATAATATTCACCTCGTGACTCAGATGGTACTTGTACTTAGCGCTCAACAAACTGTCGTTAAGTGAAATCAGCCTGCTTGTTATGAATTTACCAAAAATTATTGGAGACTGCATGCGAGGCAGGGGTGGACAACCTGCGCCCTTATGATTGAATTATTTTTCTTAAAGTTATTATATAATAACTTGCAAAATTTCTTGAATGCAGGCTTATTAGATTACAGCTAACTTTAATGCGGCCTTCCAACATAAAAAAGTTCCCACCCCTGGAACTTTAGAGGATCCCCCTTCCTAGCTAGCAGTGTTTGAGTGTGTATTTCTCTGTAACATCAAGCAGCACGTACCAGGTAAATCTGGCAGACATTTGCAGTTCTTTGTATTGATGATTTAAGATTTTTTAGTTTGGGGTCATGAGTCGTCCGTTCCCCATCAACTCTAGTTCGGGTAGCTACGCTGAGTGTAGGAACTCACGGCTTGGATGTTCAGAATAAACTGTGTCGTGGAATTTGTAACAAAAGATATATACATTTAGTCGATTCATATTAAATATACTACAAATAAAGCAGGTAATTCAGTTAGCGATTCATATTAAATATACTACAAATAAAGCAGGTAATTCAGTTAGAAATTTACCTGTTTTATGTAACTGACGAGCTTGCATGTTGCATATTATTTTTTGGGGCACAATCTGGTTCACATCATGGTAGTGTTACGTGTATAGCGGCTGCATCGTTGACTAGGTTTCCCTTTTTTTTAACCTCGTCAAGGTGGAAAATCAAACTTGACAATTGTAACTTATCGCAAAATGAAACGACGATGACACTTAAGTGGTTATTCTTTTAACATTAATTATAAATGACAAATGTTGATATTTGCGAATGATTTATGTATTGTCATGTGAATGAGAAGTTCATTTTCTTATTCAGATGACTAGTTCAACCCTACGATAGATTCGGGCATCCTGTAAGCTAAAGGATAATTTTAACCAGTTATGTTTTCCTTAAAAAAAAAATCAAACATCTCTTCTGCAAAACAGTGAGCAAAATTGACAAAGGATGAAGCTGTAACTCTGTATAGTACCTTAGATTTGGTTCAGACGTTCTTTAGTGATTTTTTAATTGTGTTGCAGTAATGTTGGGAACATGACGTAGTTAGCATGTTTAAATTGGTGTGGTTTACCAGTGTGAAAATAATTTTTAAATTTCTTGTGTGTCTATACCTTGTGGGAAAAAAATCCTATTTTCTTTGTAGTATCAAATTATGTTCATTAAGACACGAATAAAAGTCGTAAATATGACAGGTTTAATAACTGCCATTATAAAACGAATTGCGAAATCTCATATTTATTCAGATAAAAATAAAAATGAAAATAAAACTGGGATGCTTAAATGTGCGTGGATGTAGTGCGGATGACAAGAAACAGATGATTGCTGATGTTATAAACGAAAAGAAATTGGATGTCCTGGCCCTAAGCGAAACAAAGCTGAAGGGGGTAGGGGAGTTTCAGTGGGGGGAAATAAATGGGATTAAATCTGGAGTATCTGAGAGAGTTAGAGCAAAGGAAGGGGTAGCAGTAATATTAAATGATCAGTTATGGAAGGAGAAAATAGAATATGAATGTGTAAATTCAAGAATTATGTGGATTAAAGTAAAGGTTGGATGCGAAAAGTGGGTCATAATAAGCGTGTATGCACCTGGAGAAGAGAGGAATGTAGAGGAGAGAGATAGATTTTGGGAGATGTTAAGTGAATGTATAGGAGCCTTTGAACCAAGTGAGAGAGTAATTGTGGTAGGGGACCTGAATGCTAAAGTAGGAGAAACTTTTAGAGAGGGTGTGGTAGGTAAGTTTGGGGTGCCAGGTGTAAATGATAATGGGAGCCCTTTGATTGAACTTTGTATAGAAAGGGGTTTAGTTATAGGTAATACATATTTTAAGAAAAAGAGGATAAATAAGTATACAAGATATGATGTAGGGCGAAATGACAGTAGTTTGTTGGATTATGTATTGGTAGATAAAAGACTGTTGAGTAGACTTCAGGATGTACATGTTTATAGAGGGGCCACAGATATATCAGATCACTTTCTAGTTGTAGCTACACTGAGAGTAAAAGGTAGATGGGATACAAGGAGAATAGAAGCATCAGGGAAGAGAGGGGTGAAGGTTTATAAACTAAAAGAGGAGGCAGTTAGGGTAAGATATAAACAGCTATTGGAGGATAGATGGGCAAATGAGAGCATAGGCAATGGGGTCGAAGAGGTATGGGGTAGGTTTAAAAATGTAGTGTTAGAGTGTTCAGCAGAAGTTTGTGGTTACAGAAAAGTGGGTGTGGGAGGGAAGAGGAGCGATTGGTGGAATGATGATGTAAAGAGAGTAGTAAGGGAGAAAAAGTTAGCATATGAGATGTTTTTACAAAGTAGAAGTGATGCAAGGAGGGAAGAGTATATGGAGAAAAAGAGAGAGGTTAAGAGAGTGGTGAAGCAATGTAAAAAGAGAGCAAATGAGAGAGTGGGTGAGATGTTATCAACAAATTTTGTTGAAAATAAGAAAAAGTTTTGGAGTGAGATTAACAAGTTAAGGAAGCCTAGAGAACAAATGGATTTGTCAGTTAAAAATAGGAGAGGAGAGTTATTAAATGGAGAGTTAGAGGTATTGGGAAGATGGAGGGAATATTTTGAGGAATTGTTAAATGTTGATGAAGATAGGGAAGCTGTGATTTCGTGTATAGGGCAAGGAGGAATAACATCTTGCAGGAGTGAGGAAGAGCCAGTTGTGAGTGTGGAGGAAGTTCGTGAGGCAGTAGGTAAAATGAAAGAGGGTAAAGCAGCCGGGATTGATGGGATAAATATAGAAATGTTAAAAGCAGGTGGGGATATAGTTTTGGAGTGGTTGGTGCAATTATTTAATAAATGTATGGAAGAGGGTAAGGTACCTAGGGATTGGCAGAGAGCATGTATAGTTCCTTTGTATAAAGGCAAAGGGGATAAAAGAGAGTGCAAAAATTATAGGGGGATAAGTCTGTTGAGTATACCTGGTAAAGTGTATGGTAGAGTTATTATTGAAAGAATTAAGAGTAAGACGGAGAATAGGATAGCAGATGAACAAGGAGGCTTTAGGAAAGGTAGGGGGTGTGTGGACCAGGTGTTTACAGTGAAACATATAAGTGAACAGTATTTAGATAAGACTAAAGAGGTCTTTGTGGCATTTATGGATTTGGAAAAGGGTTATGACAGGGTGGATAGGGGGGCAATGTGGCAGATGTTGCAGGTGTATGGTGTAGGAGGTAGGTTACTGAAATCAGTGAAGAGTTTTTACGAGGATAGTGAGGCTCAAGTTAGAGTATGTAGGAAAGAGGGAAATTATTTCCCAGTAAAAGTAGGCCTTAGACAAGGATGTGTGATGTCACCGTGGTTGTTTAATATATTTATAGATGGGGTTGTAAGAAAAGTGAATGCGAGGGTCTTGGCAAGAGGCGTGGAGTTAAAAGATAAAGAATCACACACAAAGTGGGAGTTGTCACAGTTGCTCTTTGCTGATGACACTGTGCTCTTGGGAGATTCTGAAGAGAAGTTGCAGAGATTGGTGGATGAATTTGGTAGGGTGTGCAAAAGAAGAAAATTGAAGGTGAATACAGGAAAGAGTAAGGTTATGAGGATAACAAAAAGATTAGGTGATGAAAGATTGGATATCAGATTGGAGGGAGAGAGTATGGAGGAGGTGAATGTATTCAGATATTTGGGAGTGGACGTGTCAGCGGATGGGTCTATGAAAGATGAAGTGAATCATAGAATTGATGAGGGGAAAAGGGTGAGTGGTGCACTTAGGAGTCTGTGGAGACAAAGAACTTTGTCCTTGGAGGCAAAGAGGGGAATGTATGAGAGTATAGTTTTACCAACGCTCTTATATGGGTGTGAAGCATGGGTGATGAATGTTGTAGCGAGGAGAAGGCTGGAGGCAGTGGAGATGTCATGTCTGAGGGCAATGTGTGGTGTGAATATAATGCAGAGAATTCGTAGTTTGGAAGTTAGGAGGAGGTGTGGGATTACCAAAACTGTTGTCCAGAGGGCTGAGGAAGGGTTGTTGAGGTGGTTCGGACATGTAGAGAGAATGGAGCGAAACAGAATGACTTCAAGAGTGTATCAGTCTGTAGTGGAAGGAAGGCGGGGTAGGGGTCGGCCTAGGAAAGGTTGGAGGGAGGGGGTAAAGGAGGTTTTGTGTGCGAGGGGCTTGGACTTCCAGCAGGCATGCGTGAGCGTGTTTGATAGGAGTGAATGGAGACAAATGGTTTTTAATACTTGACGTGCTGTTGGAGTGTGAGCAAAGTAACATTTATGAAGGGGTTCAGGGAAACCGGCAGGCCGGACTTGAGTCCTGGAGATCGGAAGTACAGTGCCTGCACTCTGAAGGAGGGGTGTAAATGTTGCGGTTTAAAAACTGTAGTGTAAAGCACCCTTCTGGCAAGACAGTGATGGAGTGAATGATGGTGAAAGTTTTTCTTTTCCGGGCCACCCTGCCTTGGTGGGAATCGGCCAGTGTGATAATAATAATAATAAAAAAATATTCTCTGTCTGTTGCCTATAAACCATTGTCAGTACTCTGCCCCGGAAAAGCTGCAGTGTGATACAGTAAAGTCTAGTAATAGATCTTACTTTTAACACAGCACGTCAAAACGCCCGAGGGTTGAGTAACCTTCCATTAATGATATCAGTTTAGACACGTCTTTCAGAACCACAGCAAAACTAACATTAATATCTTTGTAATCAAAGATTCACGGTGAATAAAACAGTGGTTAGGTAATATAATTTTCTGTAGCCTCTTGATATTTTTCCACAAACCCACTATTTTTTCCAGTCATATTTGTTGCTTCATCACTTGTAATTCCTGTACTTAACCCAGTTCAATTTGTGATTCTCTACTAAACAATCATGCCGTCCTTTGTCTACCTCTTAGATATTTGTATTTGTTGGTGTAATGGGCAGCTCAGTAAGTCTTTTATGCGTTCGTAGGGAGTGGCAGACCATGTACTGGACACGTGACAAATTGGTATCTGCGTTCCTAGGGAGTGACAGACCATGTACTGGACACGTGACAAATTAGTAACTGCCTTTGAGCAACCAGCGCATGTACATCTGACATGACCACGACATGAAGAGAACGAGTAGCGTTTGCATTTGCTGTGTAGCTTTTGTTTCCTAAGCAAGTAATTTTTATATAGTGTATACTTGTACAAAAAAAGGGAAAGTTTGTTGATTACATGAATATAAAACAGCACATATAGTCGTCATCCCACACCACGTAGTGCTTTCCCCGCAGATTGACAGAAAATCCCATGAAGTAACAGGGAGAACATGTAGTGGCAGTTTATTGCCTCTGTATGAATTGGTTGTTTCTGATGGATGAAATTTCTTTGTAAATAAGTAAATATCACATTCTGTGTTACGTACCCATCAGCATAATTCGACTACCTGGCAGTAGACAAAGAAAATACAAACAGGTAGATTGACATAGACTGGAGGATTGCCAGACATGAATACACAGACAAGATTATTGAGAGGAACAACAGTAAATTCGATACATTGGAATACATTAAGGAATCCTAAAGCTGTACAGTATGTACGCGTCTTTCATGTGTATGAAAACAAGGTTTAACCTTGAAAAGTTTTGTTTTAATTTGCAGTTTTTAATATTTTTCGTTTTATTAATATATTCTTGTCATAATACACACACACACGTGTACATACACACACACACACACACACACACACACACACACACACACACACACACACACACACACACACACACACACACACACACATACAACAGGCCTAGTGTCTAATCGACATGTGCCTAAGACAAAATGGTAACTAACACACACACACACAGACACACACACACACACACACATTATATATATATATATATATATATATATATATATATATATATATATATATATATATATATATATATATATATATATATACATGTGTATATATATACACACACACATATATATATATATATATATATATATATATATATATATATATATATATATATATATATATACATGTATATATATTTCTTTCAGCACACCGGCCGTATCCCACCGAGGCGGGGTGGCCCAAAAGGAAAAACAAAAGCTTCTCCTTTTAAATTTAGTAATATATACAGGAGAAGGGGTTGCTAGACCCTTGCTCCTGGCATTTTAGTCGCCTCTTACAACACGCATGGCTTATACACACACACACACACACACACACACATATATATATATATATATATATATATATATATATATATATATATATATATATATATATATATATATATATATATGTTGTGCCGAATAGGTAAAACTGGTCACATAGCAAGAACTCATTTAAAATTATGTCCTTTCTAAAGTTTTCTTTTATACATTTAAATATATATTTTTTCATTTATGTTAATGTAAAAATTAAGGATTTTGTACCAAAAGAACCTTAGAAAACTTATGTAACTTTATTATAACAAGCCTAATTCAACTAAATATATTTTAGATAAGTTTACAATAATTTAATAAACACAATGAAATATGTTTTTGCGTTAGGTTCAGAATGATTTTTGCGAAATTATTGCATACACAAATTTTCACTTGCCTTATTCGGCAAGAAGAGCGTTTTTATTTAAGCCAAAATCGCAAGTTTTACACACACACACACACACACACACACACACACACACACACACACACACACACACACACACACACACACACACACACACACACACACACATATATATATATATATATATATATATATATATATATATATATAGATATATATATATATATATATATATATATATATGTTGATATTTTTTGTCGAACGTTCTCAAGGTAGGTTTCTTCAACATATTAAAATTCTTTCCGACAATTTTTCTTTGACGGGATTAATGTTACTTAAAAAGTAAATATCTAGCAAAGTCTTTCAGGAATGTTTATGAATATATATTTTTTTCCAGCAGATTCTCCCAGGGTATGAGAGTTGAATTTAATCTACCGAGGCCTTTTACATAACGTTTCGCTGAAGGGAAGTTAAGGAGCTGAAGTTAACTTCATAAAGATCTTGCGCCCAATAGGGATGAAATAAAGCTTAGCGCTTTGAATATTCTTTCCGTCCGCTTCTACGCCTTGCCGCATTGATCTGTTTGTCTGATTATCTCTCATTAGTCATGATGAAATGAAAAAAAATCAACACAGATCGGAAACGATGCCCGAGTGGAAGCTTGTTCAACACTGTAGCAAGCTATTTGGATGCTTGTTCTTCTCTACTTCACCTGACACCACACAAAATTTTTACCTTGTTTCCTTGTCATTATTGCGTTTTTATGCGAACTTTTCGCAAAAAAAATTCTAATGCACACTTCCATATGCATTTTTATTTCATTTCATATTTTCTCAGCAGTAGGAGTTCCATAGACCGTAAATTTTCTACAGCGATAACGACCTCTGGAATTACATTGGGGAAGGAACTAAACAGTTATTGCAAAATAAAGTCGGAGATAATGGCCTCCTATTAGCATGTAAAATTGAAACCCAAAATGAAGTTAATGGGACACTTCGTTTGTATGTGAGGAGAGGCATATTGAAGAACTAAATCACCCAGGGAGGGAGAGAGAGGGCGACACTAGCAGGGAGAGAGGGACAGAGACGTATTAAAGAACGCAGAAAAACACATACACGAAGAGTATAGTGGCTGAGGTTTGCAAGTACAGTTTGCCTCCATTCCATTGTCCTGCGCATACCCTTCTCACTGTCTTTATCCATCTTCTCGAGCTCTCTGATTTTCTGTGTAATCATATCCATTTAGTGATATTTTTTTCATCCACTGCCGTCTTTTTTTTTTCAAGTCCGTTGTCAAAGAAGTATAGCATCGTGTTCCACACTGCCCCTCTTCCTTGAGTTTATTGTTAGACTTTACCGTGAGACTATTTTTCTCAGGCGATTTTTAGTTTTTAAACCATGCATGTACCTTAGCAACCAACACGTCCTCGACCACCTATGAGAGGCAGGTTGATTTTTTACGTTTGCTGTGGTTACCCAACACACCGCGCTGCCGCATATCAAGACTTTTTTTTATATTTGGTTGTTTGTGGAAAATATAAGCTTTATTGATTTATGTGATTAGACATAACCTATATATAGTTTAATAAATAGAACCCTTTAGTTCGGTGACTTGAAATACTTATCTCACTCATAATACAGGTGAGAAAAGTCCCAGAACGATCGCTTCCACCCTCCACCTCTCACCAATTATCACCACCTCTCACCTATCACCACCTCTCACCTACCATCACCACCGTTCACCTACCATCACCACCTTTCACTTACCATCACCACCTTTCACCTGCCACTACCACCCTTCACCTCAACCACCATCCACCCACCACACACAAATATCTGCTGTGATACACGAGTAACAAGCAGTGAACATATACGAACAGTGTCATTCCAGCCAGCTAGGCACTGCACATGAGGGTCTGAGAGCATATGTATATAGCAGTAATCTTGCTGAAGCACCCGCCAGCCAGGTAACAAGCGTTGGGAATACGACCTGGACGGTAGTTTTGCCTCTGAACCTGCAGAATGTGTGTCTGATAAAGTGGAGTGTTGGCCTGACGGGTCCCAAGGGATGGCAAGTGGTTCATTATCACAAGAGAGATAGAGAGAAAACAAGGAAAATAAAGAGAGAAAGAGAAGACACAGAGAAAGAATAGGGGAAGGGGAGAAAAGGAAGCGGGAGGCTGCCGAAACTATCTTTTGCTTATTGAAGACGATTACGATTCTGTTTAATCCTCACCTATACAGTGGAGAAGTGTTTAAATCACAGAGGACTCCTCTACATTGGTATTGTACAGAATTATCATCGGGATTAAATCCATCCGCCCCCAAAATATACGAATTCTTGCATACAGGACAATCATAGCTTTCCGCTACTTAAATATCCAATATTCTAAGTTCATAGATAATACAATATATAAGTACTCTAAAGCAAATTACAGCAGTAAAATTAAAAATCAAAGGTATAACACTGGTCCAGTCTCTTCCATTCACACGAGGTCGACATTCGTGACTTTTGAGTCTCAAGATTCAATTCAGAGGAAAAGAAGGAACCATTCTCATTGCAATGCTCCTCAAGTTTCACAGCCATAATTCAGCATGAGAGACATGTTTTCACACTGACTTATCGCCCGAAGCGTCGACTGGAATTACTGAGATCTCGAGCAGGGCTCCGAATTCTTGAACTCATGACTCTAAAATTTCTCTCACAACCCGTGATGAAGAAAGAGGAGTGAAGGAGATGAGACAGGGCGATGCAAGGATGAAAGACGGGGAAAGATAGAAGAGGCGGTTCTAGATATAAAGCGAGAAAGAAGAACAGTACTACAGAGACAAAAGTATTTGATATTTTATACAAAAAATATGTGTCATAAACGGAGGAAAACGATATTATAAGAAAGAGCACACATCAAATTAGGGGACCTACAGTAGTTAAAAAAAAATGGAAAAAAAGGTAATAGAATAACACCAGTAGTAAAAGGAACACTACAGCAAACTATATAGAGACGAATTTTCCACCACAAATGTCTGGGACCTCCACCGCAGACGGTGAGGTCTCACACACACGGTGAAGTCCAGTTGAAGCTTCGCACTTCCCAAACAGACGGTGAGGTACGGTTGCAGCCTCGCACCTCGCACATAGATGGTGCGGTACAGTTGCAGCCCGGCTCCTCCCGGCATACATCACATAAAACTAGACAGATGGTGCCAACTCCTCACAAAGACTAACTTTGTGGAAAACAGTGTTGCCAAGTACAGCCCTCTGCCACAGTGAGTCCTGCTGTAGCAGTAGAGATGTGTTCGTGACTAACTTAGTAATTCCCACTCCCCCCTTTCCCACCAACTATCCCCCTCCTTTCTCTTGTGTGTATCCTATTCTCTCTCTCTCTCTCTCTCTCTCTCTCCTTCCTTTTTGTTTAGGCAATATCAGTTGATATTGGTTGTAAACTCTTCAAAGTATTACTTAAATGTTATTGTGGATTAACGAGATGGATTGAGCTTACGTAGAACAGAAAGTAGCTGAACACCTTGAGAGGTTTGAGAAGACTGATTGTTTCACCCCTTTCTTATTTACTCCTTCCTCATTTCTTCACACCCTCCTCGCTTCTTCCGCCATGTTTCCTCACTCCTGTATTTCTCCCACACCGCCGTACTCTTTCCCCATTTCTACCTTACTCCATTTTTACTATTTCCTCTCTTGTTCCTCGTTCTCCCCTTATTTCTTCTCACTTCTTTCTTTCCTCATTTTTCTGAAAAGCACTGCTTCCTCACTTCTTCCTTACTCCGTCCTCAGTGCTTCATCACTTTCTCAGTCCCTTCTCACTCTTTACATTCTTTCCAACCGCATTTCTCAATTCTTCCTTAATTTCCTTCGTAACATCAACAAAGAGTAATTAGGAACATTCAGCTTAAAGTGCATCAGGTTAATACTCGAGTATGTAGCTGAAGAATGGAGCCCTAACCCAGTCATATATGTCAAAAACAAACTTTAAAGTGTACAGATGTTTATTACTAAATTGGTCTTAGAGACGATATGAGCTACGACGGAAGATTAGGAGAGTTAAACCTCACAACAGTAAAGGCTTGTTAAATAAAATAAAATGTTGTCACTTCATATAAGAATCTCAGTGTATAAACCTTTCCCTCCTGGAACCTGACCCGCCCTTCGTTGGATCGGATCTGATTGCTTCCCATTCCCTCAGGCGCTTCACCCTGAATGTAATCCAGGTTTAATCAGGTAAAGACGCACTATTACACAGGTAAGAGTGGAATTGGGAGATGTAAATGGAAATGCACTAACATACTATTACGGGAGGCTAGATACTTCTTAATGTAGCATACTGCATTTTTGAAGCGATAAACCCGTGTGGGTCATTCACCAAATGCAATGGTGGAGCCTCGGTCCTCCGTCCGAAATCGTGGCACGGTCTAAGATCAGTCAGGCAGGTGGTCATCCCATCAGGCTAGTTACCAACAACTCCATTCGACTGTAGTGTATGAGGTGGAGCCCAGGAGCTGGAAGTCACTATGCAGCCCCCCACACGCGCGCGCGCACGTGCACACATAAGTGCCTAGGTACTAGAATCTAACCACCGCAAGGGAAACACGAAGCTGCAGATACACCTTACATATACAAATCAGTAGACTGACACTGTCAGTCAATTGAGGTAGCACCTTGCTGTAGTACTTCATAAAGTGGTTCTCTCCCCATAAGTATTATACTCAGCACCCCTCTCCCTTTGTAGGGAGATAAAATCACTGAGTTCCTCTGCTTCCCTCATACCCTGCTTCAACCCTCGCTCCTTCTACCATTATACCAACATTTTAATGTAGACCTTACCCCCTTCACCAGCTTCTGTCCAATTCTCTCTCTCTCTCTCTCTCTCTCTCTCTCTCTCTCTCTCTCTCTCTCTCTTTCCATACACTTTCAGACAATTTCTTTACGTTCTGCTGACCGACCATACAGGACGTGGACGAACCAACAAAACAACTAGTTAATTTGAAGCGAATCTGGCACTAGTCCGGGGCGAATATGACACTGGTGCCATGCTTTACAGCCTGTACACAGCGCGCGTGACACGTCAATTAGCCCAGCTTTATGGGCTACCACAATACTGCCCACTACGTCAGCAATTTTGGCGTAAATGATGAAGTCAGCGATGTTAAAAAACATAGCATATACCAGTTTATGCGAGTTATGGGTATCGTTTCTCCCTAGGGGAAGGTGGACAACTGTTTTTTGTGTCTGGTCTTTAGTGTGTGTGTGTGTGTGTGTGTGTGTGTATATATATATATATATATATATATATATATATATATATATATATATATATATATATATATATATATATATATATATATATTTTCTTTCAACGTACCAGCCGTATCCCACTGAGGTGGGGTGGCCCAAAAGAAAAAACTGAAGTTTCTCCTTTTAAATTTAGTAATATATACAGGAGAAGGGGTTACTAGCCCCTTGCTCCCGGCATTTTAGTCGCCTCTTACGACACGCATGGCTTACAGAGGAAGAATTCTGTTCCACTTCCCCATGGAGATAGGAAATAAACAAGAACAAGAATTAGAAAGAAAATAGAAGAAAACCCAGAGGGGTGTGTACATATATGCTTGTACATGTATGTGTAGTGTGACCTTAGTGTAAGTAGAAGTAGCAAGACTTACCTGTAATCTTGCATATTTATGAGACAGACAAAAGACACCAGCAATCCTACCATCATGTAAAACAATTACAGGCTTTCGTTTTACACTCACTTGGCAGGACGGTAGTACCTCCCTGGGCGGTTGCTGTCTACCAACCTACTACCTACACACACACACACACACACACACACACACACACACACACACACACACACCCACACACACATATATATATATATATATATGTGTGTGTTTATATATATATATATATATATATATATATATATATATATATATATATATATATATATATATATATATATATATATTATATTATATTCTATTATATTCATTCCCAACAAGTCGGCCGTCTCCCACCGAGGCAGGGTGACCCAAAAAGAAAATCCCCAAAGAGAAAATACTCGCATCATCATTCAACACTTTCACCTCACTCATACATAATCACTGTTTTTGCAGAAGCGCCCAGATGCAACAGTTTAGAAGCTTATATAAAGATATATAACATATCCCTTCAAACTGCCAATATCCCAAACCCCTCCTTTAAAGTGCAGGCATTGTACTTCCCATTTCCAGGACTCAAGTCCGGCTATATAAAAATAACCGGTTTCCCTGAATCCCTTCACTAAATATTACCCTACTCACACTCCAACAGCTCGTCAGGTCCCAAAAACCATTCGTCTCCATTCACTCCTATCTAACACGCTCACAAATGCTTGCTGGAAGTCCAAGCGCCTCGCCCACAAAACCTTTACCCCCCCCCTCGCTCCAACCTTTTCGAGGACGACCCCTACCCTGCCTTCCTTCCCCTACAGATTTATACGCTCTCCATGTCATACTACTTTGATCCATTCTCTCTAAATGACCAAACCACCTCAACAATCTCTCTTCAGCCCTCTGATTAATTATTTTATTAACTCCACACCTTCTCCTAATTTCTACATTCCGAATTTTCTGCATAATATTTACACCACACATTGCCCTTACAAAGGACATCTCCACTGCCTCCACCCGCCTCCTCGCTGCAGCATTTACAACCCAAGCTTCACACTCATATAGGAGTGTTGGTACCACTATACGTTACTTTCATACAATCCCTTCTTTGCCTCCATAGATAACGTTTTTTGTCTCAACATATACCTCAGCGCACCACTCACCTTTTTTTCCTTCATCAGTTCTATGGTTAACCTCATTCTTCATAAACCGATCGGTTGACACGTCAAGTCCCAAATAACTGAAAACATTTACTTCTTCCATGCTCCCTCTCTCCAATGTGATATCAAATATTTCTCTATCAAAATCATTTGATACCCTCATCACCTTACTCTTATCTATGTTCACTTTCAACTTTCTACCTTTACACACCCTCCCAAACTCGTCGACTAACCTTTGCAACTTTTCTTTATAATCTCCCATAAGCACAGTATCACCAGGAAAAAGTATCTGTGTCAACTCCCATTTCATATTTGATTCACCATAATTTAATCCCACCCCTCTCCCGAACACCCTAGCATTTACTTCTTTTACAACCCCATCTATAAATATCTTAAACAACATTGGTGACATGACACATCCCTGTCTAAGACCTACTTTTACCGGGAAGTAATCTGCCCCTGTTCTACACACCCTAACCTATGCCTCACTATACTCATATAAACTCTTTACAGCATTTAGTAACTTACTACCTGTTCCATGTACTTGCAACATCTGCCACATTGCTCACCTATCCACTCTATTATATGCCTTTTCTAAATCCATAAATGCAATGAAAACTTCCCTACCTTTTATCTAAATACTGTTTACATAAATGTTTCAATGTAAACACCTGATCTACACATCCCGTACCCACTCTAAAGCCTCCTTGCTCATCCACAATCCTACTCTTTGTCTTACCTCTAATTCTTTCAGTAATATCCCTACCGTACACTTTTCCTGGTATACTCAGTAAACTTATTCCCCTATAATTTTTTACAATCTCCTTTGTTCCCCTTCCCCTTCCCTTTACATAAAGGAACTATACATGCTCTCTGCCAATCCCTAGGTACCTTCCCCTCTTTCATACATTTATTAAACAAAAATACCAGCCACTCCAGCACTATATCCCCCACTGCTTTTAACATTTCTGTCATGATCCCGTCAGTTCCAGCTGCTTTACCCCCTTTCATTCTACGTAATGCCTCAAGCACCTCCCCCACACTCACATCCTGCTCTTCTTCACTCCTAAAAGATGTTATACCTCCCTGGCCAGTGCATGAAATTACCGCCTCCCTCTCTTCATTGACAATTAAAAGTTCCTCAAAATATTCCCGTCATCTACCCAATACCTCCAGCTTCCCATCTACTAACTCCCCTACTCTGTTTTTAACTGACAAATCCATTCGTTCCTAGGCTGTCTTAACTTGTTTATCTCACTCCGAATTTTTTCTTATTTTCGTCAAAATTTCTTGACCGTGCCTCTCCCACTCTATCTGCTCTCCTTTTGCGCTCTCTCACCATTCTCTTCACCTTTCTTTTACTCTCCATGTACTCTGCTCTTCTTATAACACTTCTGCTTAGTAAAAACCTCTCATAAGCTACCTTTTTCTCTTTTATTACACCCTTTACTTCATCATTCCACCAATCACTCCTCATTCCTCCTGCACCCTCCCTCCTATATCCACAAACTTCTGCCCCACATTCTAATACTGCATTTTTAAAACTATTCCAACCTTCTTCTACCCCCCCCCCCTCCCCTAGTACTCATACTGGCACTAGCCCACCTTTCTGCCAATAGTTCCTTATAGTTCCTAGAATGAAATTAGCCTAGAGTCATCCACACCATCGTGTGTCCTTGGATAGCGAGTACAACATCCAGTTCCGCTGGAGGCGTTACTCTTAGGATCGTATGGGCCAGTGGATTAGGGCGTCATGTGTTTTCGCCCACCATGAGGCAGGCCAAATATATATATATATATATATATATATATATATATATATATATATATATATATATATATATATATATATATATATATATATATATATATATATATAAATATATATAAACTTAAAATCTTTAATAAACTAATTAAAATTTTCATGGATTGGTGGAGATCGAATGAAGAGAACGGGGGAGGGGGGGGGGGCATGAGAATTTTTAAGCCCGCCCCTCCCTACAATGCTAATGGGAAATTAAATTTAGAATGTGAAGGTGAAAGTGGAGGGGAGAGATAAGGTTTAGAAAGGCTCCTGTCACATCTGCTCGGGTAACCAGCGAAAACATGAATTTAGGCTAAATATTTCTGTCGACAGGTAAGTCCGGCTGGATGAAATGAAAGTTTACACGAATGTTCATAGTTTATTCCAAAAAAAGACGAATTATCCGCATACGCATCATCAAAGCGTCCAAATATTATTGCTGTGAGTGAACCTTGGTTTATTTCAAACAACTATTTGGCAGCAAAAATAGCTTTGGCTGGAAACAGTATTTGCACTTACGTTCGCTCACATAAAAGAAACAGGTAGTGGAATGACCTGTATGTTGGTGTGATGAATGGTTTGAAAAACCGACAAGTTGAAGATTGAGACACTTTATGCAACATATGGGAATCTTTATTCAGGAAACGTTTCGCCACACAGTGGCTTCATCAGTCCAATACAAAGAGGAAGGCGTAAGGAGAGGAGGAGAATGAGGTAATCAGTCCCTCAACCTGGAGTCGATGTGTTCAGTCCATCAATCTTGTAGAATGTACAAGATTGATGGACTGAACACATCGACTCCAGGTTGAGGGACTGATTACCTCATTCTCCTCCTCTCCTTACGCCTTCCTCTTTGTATTGGACTGATGAAGCCACTGTGTGGCGAAACGTTTCCTGAATAAAGATTCCCATATGTTGCATAAGTGTCTCAATCTATATGTTGGCAATGAAACCGATGAGAATGCATTTAAAAGGTAAGATGAAGCAGATGACTCAGTGTTTATAAAAATTCATGGCAATAAGAGCGAGAAACTAATTTTCTTATGCAGTATATTGTCCCCTCAATGTCAAGAAAACGATGTAAATAAAACCATAAGTAACAACATAGAAGAAATAGTATCTGGTGGCTTCATTGACCCTAATATGAATTGACCAACAAGCTACCAGACTTGCCTACGTGATGAAGACAGCTTTCTACTGCAGTTTTTGTAGGCCACCCAATGTAACAACGTAGTGGATATAGTTCTGACCTCAAACTGTAACCTTCTCAAATCATGTGCGTTGAGGAGAGAAACAGGAAACAATGACCACAGCTTCATTAGATTCAGAGGAAACACCAGCTTCTGGATGCAAATTAATTGTATATATAATGGTACCCAGCTACCGATGAGCAAAATTTGACAAGATACTCCGAGGTCTCAATAAGACGAACGTGCAACATCTGGGTATCTTTATTGTAGACGTTTCGCCATCTAGTGGCTTTATCAATACAAATTCCAAGACATAAGTTGAAGACAGGAGAACTATGTACGGAAGATGAGGTAATCAGTCCCTCAACCTAGCAGTAGGTGCGAAGAACCTAGCTAGTGAGGACTGATTACCTCATCTTCTGTACATAGTTCTCCTGTCTTCAACTTATGTCCTGGAATTTGTAATGATAAAGCCACTGGATGGCGAAACGTCTACAATAAAGATACCCAGATGTTGCACATGTGTCTCAATTTCATCTTGTCGGTATTGTATACCATTCTTGTACAAGACGAACGTAAATACGGCGAAGATTTAAAATAAAAATTCTAAACATCATCAAGAGACGGTAACATACCAAGAAATGTAAAACATCAAAGTCTAATAAAATAAAGCTAGACTGGAAACAAAGATTTTGAGGAAATATCATTCAAACCAATAAGATATTGAATGATTTCGATACACTCAGAGGGCTTCAGTAATACAAAACAACCGAATTAAATTTCGAGGAAAGAGATTCAACACGATCGTGTGTAAAGTTTTATTGCAAACGGAATTATAGCAGAATGGCATAAACTACCACTAAAGCTGCAAGTGCAAAAAAAAAAAAAAGTAATTGAAGGACCAGCTGGATAAATATCACAAACAAACTTTAGTTAGATACTCAGCATGGGCAAACTGTAATTAGCAAATCCCTGATATTCGTTGAGCAACTGTATCTTTACATAATGGTATTGGTAGAAATAGAGGTAGCAGCGGTGGTTGTGGTAATCACAACAGAGGTCCCCATCACCCTGATGTTTGCTCTGATGCTACTCGAGTCATCTGTTACATCGCGTCCTCCTGCCTCAGAGCATCCATAAGTAGAATTAATCGTAACTAAAAGTAGAACCCCTGGCAGTGGAGTAACATGTAGAGTCAGCAATTCAGCATGATGAATATTAAAAAAGAGGTAACCTATGCTTCTGTCTCCTATAAATTCCATGCCTGATTTATAAACACGATAAGTTATGTTTCATACACTGTGTCGGCAGTGGCTGGAGGGATAGAATGCTGAGGAGAGCCTTCGGTTTTACTATACTAACCTCAAACATCTAGATAAAAGATGCCAAATCTTAATCTAAACAAAAGTAAATAGGTCTTATCAGTAGATATCCCATGGATGTGGATTTATTCTTCTTTGACCACTTATGTACTCCATGTACTCTCATGTGAACGGGAGCTGGGGAAGAGAGAGGAGTGGTAGGGATAGAGAAGGGGTAAAGGTCAAAATTTCTAATTTAAATTAACATCGTTAGATACAGATACCATTACCCAGAGCTTAAATGTTCCCAACAGGTATTGCACTTTTCGTGCTCGAGACTGAACTGTTTACTTATAGAAGGACTGGAGTTTTCTTAAAAAGCAAAAAAAAATCAGGGATACGACCCACAAGAGTCGGCTGACTCCTAGGTATCTATTTTTGCTGCGAGGTGAGAAGAAGCAGCATGTTTGTCAGGAAACTGATTTATGTGTTTCTTCCTGAACCACTGCAATTGTGAATCGAATGTTCTCAGCAGTGAGCTACACGACACCCTGTAAGAGGCAGTGGTAGGAGGTGGTGGAATAAAGCGCATAAGGCCAAAGGGTCATAAAGGGGTGAAGGCCACGGTTCAAATATAGTCATTAAAGCCCCAAGCAGTCATCCGAGGCAGCATCCTCTCCAAGTTGTGTAGTTATTTTTGATATGTAATACATCTTTCATTTAGCACAAATTTATTTTCCTAGAAACTCTCTCCTCTTGTCTCACCTCAACAACAAATGCGTCGAACACTATAATTTATATGACATATTATTTTAGCTAATATTAAAAATATTCTTGAAGCTAATATTATTTACATTTTATTTTATGTATATTTTTGTAGATTATATAGGAATAGATTTTGTATATTCGTGGTTAATGATTTTTATTCTTATGGCTTAAATAATGTCTAGTCTTGTAGCTTACAAAATGTCTGTTTTTGGAGCTTGTATATTCATTTAATTGACACCCATTATTATGTGGGGGATTAACATCGTTTTTGTGTGATGCTGAGAGCTGATCTTTCATTATATTTTATTTTGTATTTCACGTAGTTGGTAAACTCACAATGTAAGTTGTTAAGGATTTATTCATCTCCTTTGTTTCAACTGTGGGGTAGTAATAACTTGTAAATACTCCCAAAATAAAAGTCCCCATACCGTGACGAGAACAATTTACGTTTAACCCACAGGTTGAAGAGGAGACGACATTTTAGTCTGTTCTCCGTCGTTACTTGATAATAGTTCAGACAGTGACTTAGCTTCACATAAAGTTTCATTTTAAAATTGCGGAGTAATAGTGAAAAGATATTTCATCTTGCAAAAGTGAGCTTGAAGTGATTGACAGAATTTACAATTTTGCAAAGTGAGGTTGTGCTGTTGTTTTCGGAGATCGTCATTGGTTGTTTGTATTTTACTGTTACCTTAAGCAAGGAGTGGTTTGTTGGCTATTAGCGGCACGAGGGTCATTAAAACTACAAATTTACCTCTACACCACCAATCAAGAATATTTTTAATACCTAGTTAGTATACGGTGTATATACTAATTACCTTATGTAGACACCTCTCGTTGTATATACCTTGTGGTTAAAGAGTGCACCGACATATATGCAAAAAAGTGTTATCAGGTGGAGAAATCTATCAGAAAAGAATAGACCAATAAAAACCACTTGATAAATACTTTTGTTTTTTCTCGTGTTTCCCCTCAATAGAGGGGAAACACGAGAAAGAAAACTTAGATCCTAAACTCAGTGATATGGTTAAAATCTGTCGTTTACGGCGTTCTGTACTGGTGTCACCTGTCGATAATGGCGGACAAACTTTGGCGGTCTAGGAATAGCCTTTCAGTGAGGGACATCGTCTTCAAGGTCTACTTGAAGGGGAAACCTCCAAGGATAAGAAGAGGCAGCGGCGCTTCGTGGCTAGGGAGCTAGAAACTTTAATTGTAAGATTTCGGGGACATTTTCACGGGAAGGAGTAGTACAAGACTACTTCAAGGTTTAGATTTAAAAGGCATAAGCAAGGCTGAATAATAGTCCATTTTCATGACTTTAAACTAGAGAAGACCATCAACACTAAGACTTAGAAGACATTTCTATTGCTATATCTTAGAATACCTCTTCAAAGCTAAGACTTACAGAGCATCTTTAAGGCTACATGTAATAGGACATCTTAAAGGCTAGATACTGTAATTCAACCTTAATTGCAGGGCTTGCTAAGGTATGGATAAGGAATTTACTCAAGACTAGAGTATGGCTAAAAGATATTTTCACAGCAATGGAACTATTGAAAGATATCTAAAATAATGGAATGATTTAAGTATATCTTCAAGATTATACGAGATGGAATAAAGGTATAATAAAGGATATTTTCAAGATTAAGGTATGGTTAAAGGATATATATTCCTTAAGATCAGGTCATTCTTAAAGGAAAACTTCAGGGTAGAGGCTTAGGAGAATTTTCAAGCTTGGAAAGTAATAGCTTCAAGATTCTGTAACAAATAGTGTCTGAAGTACTAGGACAGAGGAGAAAGGTCATCCAATCCTCCGCATTATCCAGTCAAGAAAAGAAGAAAACACAACTGCTGCATAATGCTATCTTGTATTTGCAGTGTTTCTCGCAGAGTTGGCATTATCAAGTAACAGACAGATATGTTTCAGAACTGTGACTTGTTAAAGCCCATTGTGTGGGTAAAACGTTCTTAATAAAAGATCACATTAAACTGCTCGTGTCTCTTTTTTCCATTTCTCTCCACTATCCTCTTATAGCATCAGCAGTGATGGCCGATAGGCATTATGTGCTTTATCTTTAGGTAAAGTTCTGTTTAGAGCGAAACGTTCTCTAAGTAAAAGTTTGCTCTGCTTACAGTGTCCTTCTACCATACATGTCAGTAAGTGTTGCCTCTCGACAGTAGTAGCAATTCTTGTGTCTCCATGGCTACGCAAGCTCCCCTCTTCCGCTTCATCAATCTTCTTTTGTTATATGTAACTTAATAATGGTTATTTTTGCAGACCTTAGAATCTCGGTCTTGCTGCATCTTTCTCTGGTTCGCGTTTTTCATCTTTCTCTTCTTTTTTTTTTCTCTTGCTAGTGTTTTGTATTTTTCTCTCGTTCGCGTGTTGCATTATTTTATTGTTCGTGTGCTTTATCTTTCGTTTGTGTGCCTAATCTTCCTCTCTTGACTGTGTTGTGTCTTTCTCTCATGTGTGTGTTGTATCCTGTCGTCTACCAGAGCCCAGCCTTTCTCCTTGTCTTGCCCCAGCCTCCCCCTTGTCTTTCCCCCACCTCCTCCTTGTCTTCTTCCACCTTAATACTTCTCCGAGACTCATTCCTTATTCCACAACACACCTCGTAATTTTTCCATTCCGTATCTCCCCCTTTTCAGTTTCCACCGTTCTGTCCCTCTCACCAGCACCTCCACCACCTTCGATTTTTTTGTCCTGGTGGCTTCCCATAAGGCGCATCCACCACCTTTTCAACATTCCACGACGCTTCTCATTTTCAAACCTCTGCCCTCTCCTAAAATGCTTCCCCAAGCACTGTTTCTCTTGGAAACGTTTTCTCCAAACCTTGCTTGTCCACTCAACCGACACTCCTGTTTCTTCTAGCGTCTAAAACTTCCACAGAACCCATGCCCCATTCCCCAACACCATTTGGCTATACACCAACACATTCATTGCTCTCCTCATTCCGCGACAACCCTCACTCCTTCACTCCTTCAACCTCTTAAAGAGCCGGGAGGAGCAGAGGCGGCTCCTCAGCACGACAGTGGAATTTCATAAGTAGAGCCACACGGACCGTCCTTCCAGATAAACATTACACGCCTGGAACTCAACACTTGCCAACCGCTAGGGAAGACGGTGACAAGAATTCACGGCTATCTCTTCTAAAGCTGGCCTCCCCTCTCCCTCTTCATGGGATTTCCGCCCCTACAGGCTCTCTGGATGTAGTATCCCTTTTGCCCAAAAGGCTCAGGAATACTGATGGAGGTGCGGGCTGCACGGAAATCCCATGTAAAATATGTTGGTGGGGAATTATGAACGTCCTCCGTCCTTCTTTAGTCTTTTTACTGTCGTTTTCGGCCGGCCTCTCGCTATATATGCAAGGAAGTGAGGCCAAGGCGTATTGCACGACCTTCTAGTTTGCTTTTGTTTTTTTTTTTGAAGAAAAGAAAGAAGCGTTGTTAAGTTCGGGAGAGGTAGTAACCCGCGTGGGAAATACAGCAGCATTTGCAGTTGTGACACCAAAAATCGACTTCATGATTCATGAAATTATGTTGATAAAATTTGTTACTAGCTAATACTGCTGCTGATGCTGATCATACTGTTTGTGATGCAGTTGTGGCATTTATTGTCGTTACTGATGCAGTTATTGCTGCTTCTAGTACTGCTGCTGCTGCTACTACTGCTGCTGCTGCTAGTACTGCTGCTCTTGGCAGTTCTATTGCTTTTTTCTAGTGTTGCTGCTGATGTTGCTTATGTAAGTGCTGTTGCTGCTCTAGTGCTACGGTGCGTATGTTATTTTGTTAAGGAGTGCGAGGATTCAACTTGTTGACTTCACAGGTGCGAGGCAACAGTTTCCATATACCCAGTTAATTGTACAACTCCAAGTTGCGAAACTCTTCGACGCTCACGGCATAGCGGTTGGCAACTCTCCCTCGCACCTGTTATTTTGCTGTTAATGTACGTATTAACAGCAAAATAAATAAATTATATATATGTTGTGCCGGATAGGTAAAACTTGCGATTTTGGCTTAAATAGCAACCCTCTTCTTGCCGAATAAGGCAAGCGAAAATTTGTGTTTGCATTAATTTCGCAAAAATCATTCTGAACCTAACGAAAAAAATATATTTCATTGTGTTTGTTTATTATTAAATTGTTGTGAACTTATCTAAAATGTATTTAGTTGGATTAGGCTAAATTAAATTGCGCTTGTTATAATAAGATTAAATAAGTTTTTTAGGGTTCTTTTGGTAGAAAATTATTATTTTTTACTTTAATATAAGTGAAAAATATATATCTTTAAATGTATAAGAGAAAATTTTAGAAAGGACTTAATTTTAAATGAGTTATCGCTAATTGACCAGTTTTACCTACTCGGCACGACATATATATCGTGCTGAATAGGTACTTTTTAATGAGAAGAAAGCAAAATTCTATTTTTTTTTTTTAAGTATTGGTCAGGCTTACTGCCTTTGTGTGTGTGTGTGTGTGTGTGTGTGTGTGTGTGTGTGTGTGTGTGTGTGTTGTTTGTCAGTGTAAATCTTTCCCTCCTCCCTACGCATGGAAAAAAAAGTGAATCCATAAAAGCCTTAACATGATTAAAAAAGAACAAAGGCGACCTCTTTCCAAAAAACAGGCAGACAGTTCCGGGAACGATATTCAGATAGACTTGTGGATGAATGTGCTGTATTTCGGCTACCTTTACACTCCCTCGCCGGCAGAGAGATTTGTTCGCCAGTGTTCGCTTAACAAGGCTGCATGAAACGCGGGTACTACAACAAACTGTAGCATCCAGTTATGGCTTCACCTGCTACACCTAAATTTCCTGCTTTCGTGACTTTATTCAGAATAAATTCATATTAATATCTTACTATCAATACGAAATATAATGAACCATTATCAAAATAAACTTAAATTATGCATTACTGCGACAAGTCATATGACCTCTTTAGATGAGAAAATATAGGTTAGTTCCAATTCCAAGAATCAAGAGACATCCAGCATTTAGGTGTCTCTTTCAAGGCTGGAAGATGCAATGTGATGTATCACAAAGTTACTGAGTTTTGGTTCGTTAAGAGTGTTTAAAGCCTATCCACAACACATGGTCACTAAGCCTTCTTGTAACCTGTTCACCTGTTAATATTTATACATTGAAACATACCTCTTGGTATATATAATCTTGCGGAATTTTGTTAATTGTGGATTTATGTGCAATATATTATATATATATATATATATATATATATATATATATATATATATATATATATATATATATACACACACACACAGAAGAAGGCTGCACTACCTCTAATTGTAATTGGGAATTCCTCATCCCCAGAGGAAAGAATAAATATAGTTCAGGGAAAAATCTAGAGATTCTGCGTGAAAGCAAATTCTTTAGCAAAAAGTGTACCAGTAAATATATAAAAAATATGAGGTGGTAGGAGCAAAAAAATACTCAGGGTTTCTAGGAAAAATCTCGATATTTTTTTTCTTAAAAGTCATTTACTTTTGCGAGGCAATTGGTTCTCAAAATTAGCACCAGAGGAAGATACCATACACAAAATTTATCTAAAATATTTCTTTTCTCTTGTCCTTATTTGTTCATTAACTAGACCATAGTTTATTTCAGAATTTATTGGTATTGAATACCACTGATATACAATTATCTCTAGTACTGAATGATTATTGTTTCGTATGAGTGTTCAATTTATACTTATGAGTTATAAATGTCACAGGCAATGGCTCCAAGTATGGAAAGCATATTTACCTTTTTCTCGAGGTGTCTCTTTGATTAAATGATTACCATTAAATTTAACAGTTTAGTTGTTCATTTATATATATTTTAATTCTAAAATTCCTTATTGCAGCTTATTGCCTTTTTTGCTGGCTGTTCAATAGTGATTTTGCAGCTTAAAAATTCTCATATTTAAATGATATTCTTCATTTTATGCATCGTTAAATAGTTAATTATACGCATCAACTGTTGTAAATATTTGTTTTGTCAGTTTCAGTTTTTTATATCTAAGTTGGCATTATTTTTATTTTGTTTTTTATATTTCACTAGTTTGCAGTGAAGCGTTTATTCGTATTGCTGTTCATTCCTTTTTCAATCCTTCGCAATTCTGCAATTTTCTTTAGAATTCTCATATTCACATTTTGTTTCTTTAATACTAGCTATTGTTTTTTTTACAATAATCCAACAGTATTTAAACACTCGCAATAACTTTGTCATTTTGTGTTTAGTTTGGCGGTTTTCATTTAAATATCTTTAATTTATTAAATAAATCTCCCTAGGAGATTTTCTCACTTTATATTTTTGTATTTATTCTGGCTTTATGTATGACAGATGTTTTCAGTTTAGAGGCCAAACTATCTGTTTTATTTTGTCTATAATATTCCTTTCCTTAGTGTGTTTAGCGCTCTTTTTTTTTTTAATAATAGCATGATGTTCCTTAAAAGTTCCTTCATATTCTTTAATAGCTTTCTATATGTTCTCTAAATATGGAACCATCATAGCCCTTTCTGAGCGTTCTGATTAAAGGCTTTTCATGTTCTCTGTTAATATCTTTTAAACGCTTTTTGTCTCTTAAATTGTGAGTTTCTCCGTAAAGCTTGATAAAGCTCACACTTGAGACAAACACCCCCCGATAAAAGCTCCACGTGTAGTCTATTTATTTTCCTAATTTTAGAGACGAGTTTCTTCTCATTTTAGAATTCTTAAGCTTACTGCCCTCCTGGAGTCTACCTGGAGGTCCTTCCGAGGGTCAACGCTCCCGCGGTCCAGTCCTTGATCAGACCTCCCGGTGGATCAGGACCTCATCAACGAAGCTGTTATTGCTGGCCGCACGCAATCCAACGTACAAACCACAACCCGGCTGATCAGGCACTGACTTTAAATATCTGTCCAGTTCCCTCTTGAAGGCAGCCAAAGGGTCTATTAGTAATTCTCCTTATAAATGATGGGAGACTGGTGAACAGTCTTGGGCCCTGGACACTTATTGTATTATCTCTTACCGTGGCTCAACGTTTCGGTAGAGCTTCGAACATTGGCCCTGTAGCCCTGGACCTACCACAGCTTGGACCAGGGTTTGAAAAAGGTTAATGTCAGATAACAACTTTTCGCCTGTAAAAATGAACATCACAGCGCCACCCATTGTCATAGCACGATTGATAAACGTGTAGCTGTCAGCGTTGTCCCGGACTCGTCAACCACTGCGGATGATTATTTATATGCTTTCTTGTCTTTAAACATTATTATTTTTTTTTTTGAATGTTTTGTGTAACATGCCATAAAACCTATTCAAATCTGCCCTAATTTAACCTAGAATTACGTAACATAAATATCCTTGGTAAGTTAGGGGAGGGGGTCACGTACAGAACCTGACTTAAAAAATCTAAGAAAATGAACGTAGGATGGGTCAGTGGGTCTTCCTTGCTCCCACTAGTAGCCACAGCTCTTTCTCTCGGACCATAATATAAATCTAGTCTGAATATAAATCTAGACTGAAAATAAATCTAGTCGGTGGATGATTATAGTTCTTCAAGATGGGGCGTAGAAGCATATTTTTCGGCAATAAATTGTCTGGATTTCCGAGACACAGCTGCAGTCAGTGTGTGTGAAGGAGAAAGCGCTAAATACACCATACACCGCCCGGAAGTAACCATGTTGTGATTTGAAGGAGCGGGCAGCTCCAGTTCCTTGAATCAAGAGCCTTTCAGTAACACCAAGGCACCCACATTGACGTGATGTAAAAGATGGATTTGCAGAAAGAGATATTTTTAATGAATAGCAGAACACCTTGTGTAGCAGCTGCTGTTGAAGCTGCTACTTCTACTGCTATTTCGGGTGCAGCGGGATGAAAACCTTAGTCTGCGTATAGTCGAGTTCCTTATCAACACCCTTCGATCTCTTAATCTGCTGAAAAGATCCAGTTAATATTTTCAGACAGTGTTTAGTGCCCATTTCCCGACCTTTCCTTGGATCAAACCTGATTACTTCCATTACCATAAAGGCTGCGTGACTTGTATGAGTTTAGCGCTTTCCAGAGAATTTAAAAATAATACACCTGAATTTCATTTATGACGTAAATACTGTAATGGTCAAGTTGTTTGCAAATGATTACAATTAAAAAATATATATAAAAAATGTAGAGGAATATAAAAAAAAGTCAGCCGTTCCCCATCCCCCTTCTCAACTTTCCGTATGAAAATTAAATAAGGGATCTACATTTAAATCGGTCAATTAAGCGCTGCTCCCTGTTTAATCTCTCGTCGGATCCTGAGGATTAATTATGGATTAGTTGTAAAATAGATACGTACCATGTCTGTTGTTTCTGGCGATAATTTGATCACGTTCGATGTACTTAGGCCTTAAATGAGCTCATGTTGTATGACATCGTGCAGTGCACTTGTGACGCTGTATCCCAGCGCAAGGTTTGCACGTGGTGATATCACATTGCGATGTCTGCTTGTGGGGATGTTGCAGAGTGCCATGTTCATTTGTGGTGTTGCATCATATCGTGAAGTTTGCTCATGGTTTTCTTATGCAATGAGAAGTTTGGTCGTGGATTTGTTTTACAACGTGAAATTTGGTCGTGGCTTTGTTCTACAACGTGAAGTTTGGTCGTGGATTTGTTTTACAACGTGAAGTTTGGCCGTGGCTTTGTTTTGCAACGTGAAGCTTGGTCGTGGCTTTGTTTTACAACGTGAAGTTTGGTCGTGGCTTTGTTTTCCAACGTGAAGTTTGGTCGTGGCTTTGTTTTGCAACGTGAAGTTTGCTCGTGGTTTTCTTTAGCTAAGAGAATTTTGGTCGTGGTGCTCGTGTCATATCTTCTTGTTGCTCTTTCTCAAACGGCCTCTGGCTGACAGGAAACAGTGCCTTGTCTCTAAGGAGAAAGGAGATCATCTCTCGGATTCTGACTCCACTGAAAAGCAAATTATCATTGTTATATATTTTTTATAATATTTATTGAGATACGCATCTACTTCTGACACGAGTGGAACGGTAAGCCAGCAACAAGCCTTTACCACATGACCAAAAGTGACATTGAGCAGTTCAAAATAAAATGCGTATAAATAGAACTCACGAAATCGTAATGACACGATTGCAAACAAACCATACCACGGGCGGGATTTGAGCCCGCGGTCAGAGTGTCTCAAAACGGTCTGGAGTTTTGAGACACTCTGACCGCGGGTTCAAATCTCGCCCGTGGTATGGTTCGTATAAATAGAAATTTGATCTTTAATAAAATTCCCACCGATTAGTTGCTGCAGTATTTATGATAAAGGAAACTTAAACTTCGGTGTGAAAACTATTGCTAAAAATTGACAACGAGAAAGTCATAGTTCATGAGCCTTAGAAAAGTAATTTTTTTTGTAGAATGCTTAGCACAGCAAGGTGATAATGAATATTAAGATATTTGTTTCTATGAATTTTTATTATGCGACGTTTTCGTACTGATTAAGAAGAACTCGGCTATAAATGCCCACTTAAAACAGAACATGCTGATCATTTATCCTGTCCACCAATAAAAGTAGAGTGTAATATAACATCTATGAAAAAATCTGTCTTTGCATCTTTACGTGGAAGGAGGTTCAAGAATTGAAGATGATGGGGAGTGGGGGGGAGGGTTGGAACAGCGATCACATCCACCAGAAATAATAAAACATCTCCCAACATTCCCTGGAGCATCTCTTCTTTCCTGAACTTAGGGATCTACGAGATGATGTTCGACGCCCTGACGTTGAATGTGCAATTTCCGTGTCTTTTATCACTTCTAGGAACCGGTGGCCGACAGCCGCCTTGTGTCGCTCCCATGGCGTTACCCCGAGTGGCATAAATTTCTTTTAGCAATCAAGAAAATCGTCAGAGCCAAATGCGCTTTAGGAGGAAACATAAAGATGTGTATTCCTTAGATGTCTCTTTGCAGCCTGACGTCCAGGACGGTTTCGTAAGTTGTAGACGAGGCAGATTTGTTTCTTGCAGCGCATGGTCAGCACCGGGGGATAGAGGTTTGTGTCTACAATAGCTGGAATAGGTGAGCGAGATGGCAGGACAAAAATGGTGAGGAGGGGTCTTAACTAGATAATAGGGCAAATGAGTAAAAAAAAATTACTGAAATTCAGTCAGATCCGAGGACATGAGTCGAACAGTTCTCTGATGCTGAAAATTGTGTTTTTTTGTGGTCCCCTACTCCCACGATATTGCATTTTCGTGATAGAATTGAACCAGGAATAGTGACAGACTAGAATGGGAGTTAGATGTGTTCACCAGCACTCTTCAAGCTCTTCAGTTCGATGCATGAAGAATATGGAAAAACATTCAGTGTGGCATGTTTCTCCTGATTACGCTTAGTCTCATCTCCCGAACCTCGATGCTCAACTTCCTGTCCGTCACCAAGAGTGACTTGCAGATTTAGGAATTGCAGTTGATGCATTGATTCATCCCTACGAAATCGGAATAGTTATATCTTGCTGATACTGTTGCAGAGAAAGTCAACAGTACTAAAGAATTACGAAATTTGGTTCCACTTTCAGGCTTCTGCCGTGCCCACATGTTCTCCAGAATTCCTCCATTAATGGACAGTTTTCTGTTCATATCCCAGGTGATGTCAAGCCATGGCACTTTTCTCAGCAGTGATTTGAAGAAGAATATTTCATAGGTTGGTAAAACAGCCTTTGGCTGTTTCTTCTTCGAGACATTGAATGATTTTCGCCTTTGTAGGGTGATTCTTCTTTTCCTTCCCATTGACCATAGGTGGAGAGGAATGAATATTACATGGGAGAAGAAAGTGTCCAGGTCGCTGGTAGGTCTGAAGGCTATTAGCAAATGAAGCATATGCTTGGATTCTGTCCTCCCTGTGCTTGCTGGGAACTGGGAACCTCGACTAACGTTCGTGATTTTCTTGGCAGATGATGCAACTGAACCAATCCATCAGCAGCTACATCTGGGAAAGACTTTTAAAATAATTGAAAGGTAGTAATAAAAATAAATATTAATATATAAAATAAATATGCAGTATTGTACTGCACTTCTAGAAGAGCTATTTACTAGATTTGAAAACATTTAGCCAGAGAGGTTTCCATTGCTACCTGGCCCTCTTTTTTCTTTCTGGCCTGGATGTTTAATTGCAGCGAAACCTCATTGTAGGTTCATTTCCAACGTGACATGCAAAAAATTTCATCATTTTTTTTATACTTCCTGTATTTATATTCAGCCACAGATGAAAGATCAATTCTTGAACCCCCAAAATGTGGAAATTTAGGCAAACTTTCAGATGGTTACTCAACACCAGAAATTGGTGGAAACAGTATTCATAATTTTCTCAGTTATATTACTTTTTCATATATGTATTGATGGAAATTAAACGATAAATAAGGAGGACATGGCATTTCATGATCTATCAATCCATAAGGGAAGATTGCTAAAATTTTACAAGCATGGTCAGTCACATCTAGGGAAGTCTCACCTACTATGGAGCAATAGGGCTAATTACAAATGAGAATACCATTGTCTATAGGGATCCCATTACAGCACGAGTTCTAGATGACACTACCACCGGAGTTAAACTTTCAACCCTTCAGGACTGAGATGCAGGTGATTTCACAAGTTTAAGTCAGACCACACAGAAAATGCTCAATCCATTACTTGATGTTTCAGAGAGCCTCCTCTCTGAGCTCAATAAATTTGTAAATATGTGCCTTGCTGGTAGTGTTCCTGAGACCATTAGACTTCTCTTTGTTAGGAATCACTCTCTGAGCCCCCCCCTAAAAAAAAAGATGGGGGAATCTTACCCATTGCTGTTGGCAGCTACCTCCAACGTCTTGTTGTCAGGGGCGGTGTGAGGATTGAAAATCTTGATGCAAACATAATGATGAAACCCAGTGTGCCTGGATTTGGGACTGAACAAAGCTGTTAGGCAACTGCGCATGCAACACTAGATAAATTACTCACCTGCACACAAACTTTCGTTATCAGTAAAATTTTTCCTGGGGTCTGCCTTGGCGATTCGTGCGATGATGGGGAGAAGGATACAATTATATTCTAGAATAGTTGCGCACTGCTTTGATGACTGATGTTGTGAGCGATTTGGCGCCTCTTGTAAGAACTGCTACAGACGTTGCCGAATAGAAGTAGGTTACCCCATAGCCTAACAGTGCCTCGGGCTTCTAAGATGGTGGGAACCTACGTTTACCCTGAATCATATGACCAAGCAGGTTTGAGGATATGAGATAGGGTCCTGCTAGCAGTAGATTTGAATGCCATCAGGAGGTTGCCAGTGAAGTTTTCAGCTGCCTGTGGAAGCTGTAGGCAGCTTTGCGGAAGCAAGTGTGTCCCAGCATACGCATTGTGAGAGCGAATAACGAAACCCCTAATGAGGGCACGATATGCTCCACACACCTTACACGTGCCTTTTCTCCCATTGTTAGGGGCACAGTTTCCCAGATTTTGTGGCTGGCTAGCTGCAACATCATCTGCCATCCCTCAGTCTGGTAAACCTGAGCTGGAGGGGAAAGAAGGACATTTGTGGGGGAAGGTACGATGTATACACACACACACACACACATATATATATATATATATATATATATATATATATATATATATATATATATATATATATATATATATATATATATATATTAAAAAAACTGTCCACATGCAAACTTAAGATGAATAAAATATATCAACACCAAAGTCGTGGTAAATATCTTCGTTAATGTCTTCATATATCGTCCAAACGTTTCGGAGTATCACTCTGTATCAGTGCTTAAACAGTAAGAACAATTATCAAGCTGAGTAGCCGGTCTATATCAAAACAAAAATGTTTTATTTAAATAAAGTCATGAAGTTCCACATACATCGAAGGTACACTCAAAACTGACAATTTTACCGCTTCTAAACTAACATTTATACAAACATAATTTTTTTTATACTCGTATTAAAAATTACCACAGTGACAAAAATACTGGACAGGAACACCTGATCTCTCTCTCGCACATTTAAACATTCATGAGAAAGAAAGAGTGAGAAAACAGACAAAAACCAGACTGAAAAATATTGGTAATGGTTGTGAGCAAAATTCGTAATGCAAAAATGGCAGACATTCCATCTCGTGAGCCCCTCCGCGTGTCAAGATAATATTGTCCATCGATATTCTTTTCCTGGAGAAAATTACCTCCGTATTCTATTATTTCACACTCCTCCCCCTCTAATTCTCTCTTATCTCTCTCTTTTTACTCTTCTCTCATATCTTTTCTCTCTTCTATCTTTACTCTCTTCTGTTTTCTCTATTCTCTTTCCTCTACCTCCTCTCTTCTTTCTTTCCTATGTTTCCATTTTTTCTTCTCAACTTTTTTTTCACAGGGTTTTACAATGTTAGATTTATTCCTTATTTCCAAGGTAAGAGGTATTATCTACATAGCTCATTTTAAAGCTTTTTTTTGTTGAGATATATAATAGGGAACAGGATGAAGTTGGAGCCATCTGTGGGCCAGCGATTTCATTTTGTCAACTGACTTTATTTTGTTGATACCATAATGCTATACGAATATGTTCCAAACTCGAGTCATCCAGGGAATAAATGATCTCAGGTGAAATGATGTTCTTGAGAAAGGGTCAGACACTGTGGTTGATGTTTGCTGCCCGTCTTGTTATGTGGAATCTTACTTCTCTCCTCTCTTCTCTTTATCCTCTGTCTCTGTCTGTCTCTCTCTCTCTGTCTGTCTGTCTGTCTGTCTGTCTCTCTCTCTCTCTCCTAACAAATGCTCCTTTCATGCGAGCCTCCTAGTAGTGTCTTTCGATTTCCCCAAGCGAGAGGACTCTCGAGAGAGAGGATCTCACAGGCAAGTGGACTATCATCGATAAGATCCCCACAGAAGAGTGGATTCCCTAGACAGAATTCCTCCAAGAAAAGAGGATTTACTGCTGGCGATAGGATTTTCATAGAATAAAAAATTCACCAAGGGATAGGCTTGCCCTAATCATCTCTCTATACGATTGAATACTCTGTATACGACTGAATTCCCAAAGCAAAAGGATTTCTCCAGAAAAGACGATTTCCCGCAAACGATAGGACTCTCCCAGGAAAGGGAATTCCCCAGGTGATTACATTCGTACTGAAAGAGAATTCCCAAAGAAACATTCTCTCAGAGGACTCCACAAGTGCGACGACTCCCCCCATACGTGAGCACCACCCTCTGAATAAATCCCGAATCATTTTGTTTCTCGTCAGTCTGGTTATCGAGCTTGCATACATATTTCACCTGTACCGCAGAGGCCTCACAGGTTGGTACAATACCGAAGCTCAATTGTGTTTCATATATTTCATCAGGTTGGGGAGTTTTACACTATTTCGACGCCATAACAAATTTCACAGATACCACAGCCAAAAATGTAAATGAAAGAATCATAAGATGAAGCATAGGGTTGATGTTGTTGTTTAAGCCTATAATGTAGTATCACGTTAGTGAGTTTATTCAGGTACAGGTAAACGTAAGTACAATTATCATATATAGTAACATGCTTAACAATTCGCAAACGGGCGAAATTATATACAAACATTATCTCTCAGTCCACAGCAGGATTGGAACCTGCAAACTCGGCATCAGAGTACTTTATCCACACAGTCTGCTTATGTGGATAAAGTATTGTGTACTCTGATGTCGAGTTGCAGGTTCAAATTCTGCTGTGGACTGAGAGATAATAATGATTGTTCATAGTAACATATGTGTAAATTACTTAGGTTATCCTGAGTGACTGCTTTCACTCTCTTAATACCCAAAGTCATTTATATTATCCTTTTACAACTACTTCCCAACGTCACCCACTCTTTCCATTCCTTTTCCACTTGTTTTCACCTTTTCTTCTCTCCATTCTCTCTCTTCCGTCCCCTCCACCCCACAGTATCTACCACCACCAACTTTCCTCTTGTTCCCCCTTCCTCTACGTGACACCCATCACCTTCCACCTTCCTCACCCCTCGTCCACTCCCTCCCCAGCAACAGTCCCTCTTCTCCAATTCCCCGACTGCCTCCTCCCCATCCCTCATCACCTACTTTCCCTTCCGTCCTTCTCCCCCACCGATACCATCGTGTATAGCAAATGGACATAACCACAAAAGGTGACTGATTATCAGGCATTTTGTTAATTACTCGCTCGGGCAAACATAGTTCGATATCCAAGTGATTTTCAAGACGATAATGCATTGGAGAGGGGAATGGGGGAAAGGAGAGGAACGTGGAAGGGGAGAGGAGAGATGGAGGGAGGTGTGTGGAGGGCGGTGGCTCCCTTCATACCTCAGCTTTAGTTCAGGCAAGTCTGCTGAAGCCACAGTCACCACCACCACCACCACCACTACCACTACCAGTACCACTACCATCTACCACCACCATCTACCACCGCCCATTACCACCACCACTAGTACCATCACATGCTAATGACACACTTATGACCAGTTCCCAGAGGTTTTCTGCTCTCTCAACTTGGTCAGAATCCCAACTTTTCTGTTAAACTTTTGATCTCCCAATCTACTGGTGCCCGTAGTCTGCATAAACAATACAACCTGGCTGATCAGGTTTATTCTGTTCACTCTGGTAGACGTCACGCGGTTCATTGTCTTACTCTTTCTTCGTTATTTAAGTGTGCAGATAAGGAATCTGAAATACACTTAATTTTCTTGAATAAATTGTGAGATACGTCGCCGTTCATGCGGGTCCATTATCACGAATACTACCATCGCCACCACCTTCACTGAAATAATACCTATTATTATCGCCACCACTAACTACCACCAACACCACCACAACTACTACTGCAACTACAGCAGCGGCGGGTGTGGATGCGGCGACGGCCGCCACCGTCGCCGGTCACTACTACAACTTCCACAATCACCAAAATCACTACCACCAAGACCACCTCCCCTACCATCACACACGCTGACTGGAAGGGATTAACGCTTCCCGAACTAGTGGACTGGGTAGTGCGGTTATGCATAATAATTCAACGAATGATTATTCTGTTTGCCAATCACTCTGTCTCTCTCTTCCCATTCCTTCCCTTCCTTTCTTCCCCTTCCCTCATTTCTCTTTCCCTTACTTCCCCATTCTTTCCATTTTACTTTCAATGGCTGCATATCTTGTTTTTTTCTTATTTTTCCAAAGAGATATGTTTCTGGCTACGCTCTCAAAGTATGGGATTCAAGCATGAATTTTGATTGTTGCAATAACGAAATGGATGGAGGGAATAAATATGGCGTTATATCCCACACCTTGCTCCCTCTCACTTGCACTCTCCTCTTCCACACCCCAGTCTTTCAATCACCTGCTTCTGCTAGAATATTAATTTTCGACGTCCTAGTCCCCCTCGCTCACCAGCCTTTACCCTGCCGCCTGTACACTTCCACCCTTCATCTTAGGCCCCTTTATCTTATACCCCTCTACCCTGTCTTTTGAAGCTACATCTCTTTACTCTATACCCTTCATCTTATGTTTCTCCCCCAAGTCTTTTCATCTGAAAAACCTCAAAAATTAATGATAAACAATGAAATAAGGG
Source organism: Cherax quadricarinatus (assembly GCF_038502225.1). Lineage (NCBI taxonomy): Eukaryota > Metazoa > Arthropoda > Malacostraca > Decapoda > Parastacidae > Cherax > Cherax quadricarinatus. The sequence goes on from NC_091348.1 coordinate 17,039,815, forward strand.
GCTGCTAAGGCGAAGGTCTCTGCTCCCCAAGGCACTATACTCGTCCCACTTTTTTCTCGTTCTCATATCTGACAAAGACAGGGACATAAATCATATCACTTTATCCTATACAAACGATTCTGGAATTTGTATGAGAATGGTATCCAGAGCGAACCTCCAAGCTGATATCAGCGACAGCAGTATGATGTTTAGTGTGGAAAATTTTCAGTTACTTCGCTACAGAAGGATTGAGTAAATTTTAAACAAGATTGGAGCACAAGACAAGCTCATATCATTCAGTAGAGGGTAAATCGAATGTGGAAGTGATAATGTCAGATGTGTTGAAGATACACAACAATGTTATTATCACAACTGCAAAGATGATGATAGGCTGGATAACTAGAAACTTCAAAAAAAAAAATAAGAGACGCCAAGTCAATGATGACACTCTTCAGGTCACTCATGTCTAGGTTGAAATATTGCTATATCCTAACAGCCCACTTAAAGGCAGGCGAAACTGTAGAATTGATAAATGTACAGAGAACTGTCACATCTCGTATAAACTCAGTCAAGCACCTATATTACCGGGATCGCTGGAAGTCTCTCGGAATAAACATAATGTAAACTAGAAAGATACGTGATAATCTACACGTGGAAGATTCCCAAGGCACTGGATCCTGCACACCGAATCACTACATATGTAAGCAAGAGATTTAGTAGACGGTACGAAATACCGTTGGTGAAAAGCACCACAATTCTTCAGCATCCTCCCTTCATACAAATTGGGATTACCAACAGATCCTGGCTGTCTTCAAGAGGGAACACAACATATTCCTCATTTCAGTTCCTGATCAGCCGGACTGTGGTGCATATATTGGACTGCAGGCGGCGGGCATTATCAGCCTTTTCAATCTGGCCAGCAACTAGGAGACCTGGTCTGGAACCGGGCTACGGGGGTGATGATCTCCGGAAGCGACTAAAGGTAACTTACAGGTAAACTGTATTGTTGCAGTAGTCTGGTGTACACTGACTGATTTTAACCCTGTGTTCGTGCTCTCCACAGGCATTCCTTCTTCTCCTCCCCTCCTACTCCTCCCCCTCCTACTCCTCCCCCTCCTACTCCTCCTCCCCTCCTACTCCTCCTCCCCTCCTACTCCTCCTCCCCTCCTACTCTTCCTCCCCTCCTACTCTTCCTCCCCCTCCTACTCCACCCTCTCCTACTCCTCCCCCTTCCTCATACTCCCCCTTCTTACTTCTCCCTCACCCGTCCACCCTCCTCACTCTTGTAAGAGTGAACTTTAATGTAATGAACTCCCGTGGCCTGATTAAGTTTACCTTATTATAAAAACAACGAAAACTCAGAGAGCTGCTATAAGGTAAGGTGGTAAATTTTTTATTTAATTATATAACACACTGTTAATAGTTGCCCATCATTGGCTAATGCAAAGATGAACAAATAAGCTCTAATTAACACTTACATAAACTGTAGAGGTACTTCCCTCGGATGAAACTATGAAAGGTCTGACAAAGAGACGTTTCATACATACAGTAAACTACCTTGTACTAAAAGAAAGCATTTTTTACTGCCAGAAAATTAACAAATGTCATATATATTTCGTGCCGCATAGGTAAAACTTGCGATTTTGGCTTAAAGAGCAACGTTCTTCTTGCCGAATAAGGCAAGCGAAAATTTGTGTATGCAATAATTTCGCAAAAATCATTCTGAACCTAATGAAAAAAAATATATTTAATTGTGTTTGTTTATTATTCAATTATTGTAAACTTATCTAAAATATATTTAGTTGGATCAGGCTAAATTAAATTGTTTGTTATAATAAGGTTAAGTACGTTTTCTAAGGTTCTTTTGGTACAAAAGAGAAAATTTTAGAAAGGACTTAATTTTAAACGAGTTCTTGCTAATTGAGCAATTTTACCTATTTGGCACGACTGTTTATTTCTATACATTATATATATATAATATATATATATATATATATATATATATATATATATATATATATATATATATATATATATATATATATATATATATATATATATATATAATATATATATATGTCGTGCCGAATATGTAAAACTGGTCAATTAGCAAGAACTCATTTAAAATTAAGTCCGTTCTAAAATTTTCTCTTATACGTTTAAAGATATTTATTTTTCATTAATGTTTATGTAAAAAATTTTAATTTTGCACCAAAAGAATCTTAGAAAACTTACCTAACCTTATTATAACAAAAACAATTTATTTTAGCCTAACCCAACTAAATATATTTTAGATTTGTTTACAGTAATTTAATACTAAACACAGTGAAATATATTTTTTCGTTATGTTCAGAATGATTTTGGCGAAATTATTGCATACACAAATTTTCACTTGTCCTATATGGCAAGATGAACGTTGCTATTTAAGCCAAGATCGCAAATTCTGCCTATTCGGCACGATATATATATATATATATATATATATATATATATATATATATATATATATATATATATATATATATATATATATATATATATATATGTGTGTGTGTGTGTGTGTGTGTGTGTGTGTGTGTGTGTGTGTGTGTGTGTGTGTGTGTATAAAAATTCATTACTCTCATGAAAGGAAAATGATTGGCAAAGCTTTCCAGAGTGCCCAGGGATCTTCATCGAGTCAAAATAGGAGGAAATGTGTAACGTTTTTGTTTACAAATAGTAGATCTAGGCATTATGGGACGTAAAGGGAAAAACGGACTTGAATTGTTTCGGCATAATACCACCAACATAAAAGATTGATATAAATACTAGATAATGCAGGTTTGTATTCATTTAATATTCGTATCCCTTCACTTAATAATCTCATAATTTCATGAATACCGAAATATTACCTTCATATATCGTAAGAATTAACACGACAGCAAAATAATACTTTGTTTCTTGTTCAGCAGAGATATATACCTTTCTTGGGATGCCTAATAATAAGTGCTAAGGTTCATACACAACAGAGTATATCTTCCTGTGATAAGGAAGATTCAACCTGACGTATATAATAATACACTTCTCTCCCTCTTTATTCCTTTTTCCCCTCCTATATTTTTCTACTCTAACCCGTCTTCCTTCCCTTTCATGTTTTTTTAATTTACTTCTCTGTCTGTTCCTCCTCCTTTCCCCTACATCTACATTATTCTACCCTCTTTCCTCCTCCCTACTTGTGATAATTCGGTGGCTCCCCAGAGTGTGTGTGTGTGTATTATTTTCAGATTGAATGCATCCCTTGGATAAAATTCGGTACATATATCTCCACATTTTTGACCCCTCAAAGAAGGTGGGGTGATGTTGGTGAGGGGCTCTTGATCACTATGGATTTAGTGCTCACCCCCCCCCCACCCATGAATATAATAATAATAATTTTCTTAGAATTCACTGGTGAAGGTGATATGCTCATACTTATCCTTGGTTGTTCCTCTTGGATGATTCTGGTTGAGCTGACCTACCCTTGCACATCCCTACTCATCTTGGAGGCCCTTGTGGTGATGTGCTCTCGTTTATCCATGATCGCTCATTTTACCTCGTGACAGTGGAGATGACCAACTTGCTCCTCTCTGCTACTCATATTCGAGGCCTTGGTGGAGAGGATCTGTTCTGCCTCATCTCTCCATCTTTATGGAGAAAAGTTTTTTTTTTCCTTGATGCTGTCGCCTCCACCTTAATTTCAACCCTCTAGTTTTTACTGTTTTAGGTTCTCCTGTTATTCTTAAAATTGTCTTCGGTTTTCTTCCTTATGAATGCCCGCGTTGTTGTGATGCTGAATTTATCTTTCATCATTCGCTCTTCAAGAAGGTTGTTTTGGTGCTAAAGATGGGCTTTTGAACCATGAGATTGGAGCTACCACCCCCTTGGATCAAATTTGCTAGCCATTTATATCTCAGGTGCTGTATGACCCCTGTGGGTTTCTTTTCTTTCATAATAAAGTAACAGTAATAATTTAATTTACCAATTAAACCTTCTTCGTTTTTAATGTTTTCTATTTTGCGTTAACGAACAAACGAATAAGTCGGTACCCGAAAAAAATGTGTATTATAAAAAAGAAATTACTGAAAAAGTCAACAAATTATATATTAATCAATAAATGTTTTCCGCTTTTGTTTGCTCACGTGACCTCCTGAAACCAATCAGCAGCCAATTAGCCTTATACGATAAGGACGCACGACATCAGCTTATTAACTTCTCTGAGCTCTCGGTTATGGCAACCTCTGCAAACCAGTCAGTTCTCGCATTGAAAGTGATAAACGTTCAAAATTCTACGCCTAACCAACTTTTTTTAGTCTATTGCCTATATTCATTTTCCTCAATATGAAGAAATTTAACATGAATGCATTCGCCTAGGACAAGTTTACTGAAGACGTTTCAGGCCTTGGATCTTGATCACTTCAAATACGCCTTCAATAAAGATGTCTTACGTGAGTGCATTCGTGTCCATTTCCTTCAAGTTATCGGTAGTCATTTGCCTTCTTATTACACACCTCAGCCTCTGCTACCCCAACCTAACCCCTCTTTACTCCCAATTTTTTTTTTTTTTAGCCTTCTCTTCCTTCTCTCGTTTCCTAACAGTTTACATGAGTATGCTGGAGCGAGCATAGTCAATACTCCTTGATATGGCCCCTGGGACCTCCAAAACATATACTTAATGGTCTTTTTACCGCTGGGCTTCAGTCTATAAATTTATTTAGCGACGCTTGACCAGCCAATCAGTTCGGGGTATTGGTCCCTCAAGACGGTTCTGGCCGTTTAGCTGAGCGCTCCGCAGTACATAACCGAAAAGCGAGGCCGGACGGGATGCCTACAGAGCAGCTCATTATCAGAAAGGTTTGGATACGAGAGAGGGTGGGTAACATGTTTCACCTGACTGATCCTACACCCTGGGTGTGGTGCATGGGGAATACTGAAGAAGGGAAGGTTGAAAGACTATGTATTTCTCGTGATACACCCTCGTCTTCACTCAAGACCACGCCCGACTTGGTCGGTAAGACCAAACCTAATCAACTCGAGACCACACACTACCTGGCCAAGATCACACTGGCAGACCAGTTAGTCGAAAGACCCGCACATGATACTTTACCAGAAGACAGATAAACTGCGAAATCGAATTCGCTTCTTTTTCCGTTGTCTGCCATTAAACCTGCCATGAGTTAAATGCAAGAGATATAAACATGTAAAAAATGGATGTCTGGGAAGGGCCCCATGCATTGACTGCTTTCTAGATTTGCCTGAGACGTGTTATTGGCAAAAGTCACAAGTCGCAATGCAAACTCTTATTGGGAAAATGTTTTACTCCGTTTAAAAAAAAATGGCATTATTTGATAAATGACTTGGTGAAGCTTTACACAAAGTTAATATTATCCTAACTACAGTTTGTTCAGAAACTTGAATGACTGAAAAATAACTTATCACTGAGTGCTATTGTTTTCGAAAGAGCAGACTTAGTATTGTTCTTTGCGCGTGAACAAATCTGTTTTTTAACTTGAAGAAAAGCATTATTTTTATCTTGGTTTCTATGAAAGCTGACATGTTGCTCGGTGTTCTTGATATCCGAAGGAACACACCAGACAGCTGCAGCTGTCAGCGTCTGTGAGAACAAATTACTCTGCTCATAATATCTGAGAAAGCACATACATTAGTTGATGTTATTACTACCCTTCTGAGCAGTGCGGTCTCAGGGTTGTTGGTGTCAGAGAACAGAGTAATGTCAGTAGTCTTCTTCAAGCCTGAGAGAGCAGTGTAGTCAAACTGCTCTTGATGCTTGCCATGTCAGATATATATTTCCTGGAGGTCTTACATTATAGTATTTCCTTCCGAGAATTCATAACTATACATGTATTTCTCTTAGTGAATTTGCGAAAGATGTTTACCATTTTCGACAGACACACAGTTCACGGCGTTGCTGGCGGCACTGCACGCGGCGCTGCTTGCGGAAATACGTTGTCTGGGAAGAGCAGAATATGATATTTTCTGTATAAGGACATGTCAGGCCCGATACAATTGCATTTTCATGCATGTTCTCTGCAATGTATTTCTTGAAAAGAAACAAAAAAAGAACATTGCATTTTGGTCTATTTTTTTTAAAGTTCAGTCTGAATCTTAGCAAAACAAAAAATTGTTTTAGCCACGTATATAGAATAACTATATTATCCACCAATAGTGCCCTCTTATGGATGTGAAGCATGGGTGATGAATGTTGCAGCGAGGAGAAGGCTGGAGGCAGTGGAGATGTCATGTCTGAGGGCAATGTGTGGTGTGAATATAATGCAGAGAATTCGTAGTTTGGAAGTTAGGAGGAGGTGCGGGATTACCAAAACTGTTGTCCAGAGGGCTGAGGAAGGGTTGTTGAGGTGGTTCGGACATGTAGAGAGAATGGAACGAAACAGAATGACTTCAAGAGTGTATCAGTCTGTAGTGGAAGGAAGGCGGGGTAGGGGTCGGCCTAGGAAAGGTTGGAGAGAGGGGGTAAAGGAGGTTTTGTGTGCGAGGGGCTTGGACTTCCAGCAGGTATGCATGAGCGTGTTTGATAGGAGTGAATGGAGACAAATGGTTTTTAATACTTGACGTGCTGTTGGAGTGTGAGCAAAGTAACATTTATGAAGGGGTTCAGGGAAACCGGCAGGCCGGACTTGAGTCCTTTAGATGGGAAGTACAGTGCCTGCACTCTGAAGGAGGGGTGTTAATGTTGCAGTTTAAAAACTGTAGTGTAAAGCACCCTTCTGGCAAGACAGTGATGGAGTGAATGATGGTGAAAGTTTTTCTTTTTCGGGCCACCCTGCCTTGGTGGGAATCGGCCAGTGTGATAATAAAATAAAATATATATATATATATATATATATATATATATATATATATATATATATATATATATATATATATATATATATATATATGGGATCATTCTTCTTATTTTCTCATTTTGTCTGTCCGTCTGTCTCTCTCTTTATCTCTTTCTAATCGTTTCATCCTTATCCTAATCATTTTAATCTTCACTATTCTAATTTTGTTAATAATCATCGAAAAACCTCCCTTTATTATCCATGACCTATTTCTGAACATTCTAGTCCATCTCATAATCATAGTACCTCTCGGATTTCGATCATTTTAATCCTCATCGTACTATTTGTTCTCGTCATCGTAGTCCTCTTAGTCTTTCTAATCCTGTTTTTTCATCATCCTAGCTCTCGCCATTATCACCACCTTAATCCTCAGCACCCTAATAATTTTTCAGGTCACCCTCCGTCATCCTGTTCCTCGCCATCCTGTTCATTATCATTTCAGTCATTCTAAACATCTTCCTAATAATTATCTTCCAACTCCTCATTTTAATTATCATCCATCCTGGTCATGGACCCGGCAGCGGGGGCGTTGACCCCCTGGAACACCCTCCAGGTAAGTAAAGCCTAAACCTCATCATCGTAATCGTCTTTAACATTATCACCCTAATCCTCATCATTATAATTATTATCCAAATCATCCTCTGTATCATACTTCCTTAATCCTTCTGATCAGTATCAACCAAATCCTTCTCCGTATAGACACCCCTGTTCTTCCTAATAATCATACAAATCATCCTCTGCATTATCACCCTAATCCTCATTACCCTAATTATCGTCATGAAAGCCCTTTTCCACATCAAAATCCTAATCCTCATTATAATAGTTATCATTAACCAAAATCTCCTAATCATTGTCACTAATCCTCCTCCTCCTCATTGTCACCCTAACCATCAGCCTCCTCATTGTCACCCTAATCATCATCATCCTCCACATTATCACACTAATCCTCCTCCTCCACATTGTCATTCTAATCCCCCTCCTCCACATTGTCACCTTAATTCTCCTCCTCCACATTGTCACCCTAATCCCCCCATATTCTCACCCTAATCCTCATCTTAATCATCATCAACATTAACTTTCTTTCCATTTTTGTTCACCTCTTCCATTATCTTCACCTACGTCACATTTTCTTCTTGAATTTTGTTTCTTCTGAAGTGTCTGAAAAGTTTGTGTTAAAAGGCATCTTCTTCACCCCAACTGACTTTGACTGAAAGGTCTCGGTTTTGGAAATAATTTTCTTATGCCTCTTTTTATCATGGTCATCCTCCCTCGTTCTCTTTTCTTCATTCTCTTTATTCTCTTTCTTCTCTTACGTTTTTTTCTATTTTGTAACTTTTTTATTTTTGGGGGGAGGGGGATTATATCTGTTTTCTGTAAATACATTCGCTTTCCATTTCTTGCTTTTTAACCTACCTTTACTTTTCTTTCTTCATGTGCTTTTCTGTGTCGTTTTATTTTTTCCTGTTTCTTCTTTTTAATTTCAATTTTTACCTTTTTTTTATTTTACTTCCTATTTCTACGTCCCTCTCTCTTTTGTAGGCCCCGTTTGCTCGTACGCCATCTTCCTTTTCCTCTCAGCTTTCTTCTAAAATGCAGCAAAATATTTAAGAAATAAAAAATGACTCCCAGCATGGTAGTCGACTAAGATGACAAATGGCAGCCACTCTGACTGTCACTCTGTTAGTCACTTTTCATGTAAATTCTGTCTATCCAGGGATCTCGTTTCCTGTGAGAATTCCCTGCGTCTCCTTTCACGGAGTTGGATCCTGGTGAGGCAGGACTCCTCAAGGTAGACAAGAAGATAGTTTCTTATCAGGAGTGTGGAGGCCTGTATGTATGGGTGTGTATGTATTATATAATATATATTATATATATATATATATATATATATATATATATATATATATATATATATATATATATATATATATATATATATATATATATATATATATATATATATATATATATATATATATATATATATACAGTATTATATATATATATATATATATATATATATATATATATATATATATATATATATATTATATATTATATAATATATATATATATATATATATATATTATATATTATATAATATATATATATATATATATATATATATATATATATATATATATATATATATATATATATATATATATATATATATATATATATATATATATATATATATATATATATATATATATATATATATATATATTTACACACACTTTTGATTGAATTTTGTATAGAAAGGGGTTTGGTTATAGGTAACACATATTTTAAGAAAAAAGAAGATAAGTATACAAGATATGATTTGGGCGTAATGACAGTAGTTTGTTGGACAACGTATTGGTAGATTAAAGACTGTTGGGTAGACTTCAGAATGTACATGTTTATAGAGGGGCCACAGATATATCAGATCACTTTTAAGTTGTAGCTACAGTGAGAGTAAAAGGTAGACGGGATACAAGGAAAATGGAAGCATCAAGTAAGAGACTGGTGAAGGTTTATAAACCAAAAGAGGAGGCAGTTAGGGTAAGATATAAACAACTGTTGGAGGACAGATGGGCTAGTTTGAGTATTGGCAATCGGGTAGATGTATGGGGTAATTTTAAGAGTATAGTGTTAGTGTTCAGCGGAAGTTTGTGATACAGAAATACGGCTGCGGGAGGGAAGAAGAGCGGTTGGTGGAGTGATGCAAAGAGAGTAGTAAGAGAGAAAGTTAGCATATGAGAGGTTTTACAAAGTAGAAGTGATGCAAGGAGGGAGGAGTATAGGGAGAGAAAAAGATAGGTTAAGAGAGTGGTGAAGCAACGTAAAATGAGAGCAAATGAAAGAGTGGGTGAGATGTAATCAACAAATTTTTTTGAAAATAGGAAAAAGTTTTGGAACGAGACTAATAAGTTGACAAAGCCTAGGGAACGAATGGATTTGTTAGTTAAAAATAAAAGAGAAGAGTTGTTAAACGGAGAGTTAAAGGTATCGGGAAGATGGAGGGAATATTTTGAGGAACTGTTGAATGTTGATGAAGATAGGGAAGCTGTGATTTCGTGTATAGGGGAAGGAGGAATAATATCTTATAAGAGTGAGGAAGAGCCAGTTGTGAGTGTGGGGGAAGTTCGTGAGGCAGTGGGTAGAATGAAAGGGGGATTGATAGGATAAAGATAGAAATGTTAAAAGCAGGTGAGGATATAGTTTTGGAGTGGTTAGTGTTTTTATTTAATAAATGTATGGAAGAGGGTAAGGTACCTAGGGATTGGCAGAGAGCATGCATAGTTCCTTTGTATAAAGGCAAAGAGGACAAAAGGGAGTGTAAAAATTATAGGGGAATAAGTCTGTTGAGTATACCTGGCAAAGTGTATGGTAGTTATTATTGAAAGAATTAAGAGTAAGACGGAGAGCAAGGTAGCAAATGAACAAGGAGGCTTTAAGAAGGGTAGGGGGTGTGTAGACCAAGTGTTTGCAGTGAAACATTTAGGTTAACAGTATTTAGATAAGGGCAAAGAGGTTTTTGTGGCATTTATGGATTTGGAAAAGGTGTATGATAGGATGGATAGGGGGCAATGTGGCAGATGTTGCAAATGCATGGAATGGGAGGTAGGATATTGAAAGCAGTAAAGTTTTTACGAGGATAGTGAGGCTCAGGTTAGAATATGTACGAGAGAGGGTAATTATTTCCCAGTAAAAGTAGGCCTTAGACAGGGATGTGTGATGTCACCATGGTTGTTCAGTATATTTATAGATGGAGTTGTATGAGAAGTGAATGCTCGGGTGTTGGCAAGAAGTGTGGGGTTAAAAGATAAAGAATCTAACACAAAGTGGGAGTTGTCACAGTTGCCCTTTGCTGATGACAACTGTGCTTTTGGGAGATTATAAAGAGAAGTTGCAGAGGTTGGTTGATGAGTTTGATAGGGTATGTAAAAGAAGGAATTTAAAAGTGAATGTAGGAAAGAGCAAGGTGGTGAGGATAGAAAAAATAGGTAACGGAAGACTGTATATCAGATCGGAGGGAGAAAATATGGAGGAGGTGAATGTATTCAGATATCTGGGAGTGGACGTGTCAGCAGATGGATATATGAAAGCTGAGGCGAGTCATAGAATTGACGAGGGGAAAAAGGTGAGTGGTGCAGCGAGGAATCTGTGGAGACAAAGAACTTTATCCATGAAAGCAAAGAGGGGAATGTATGAAAGTATAGTTATACCAACGCTCTTGTATGGGTGTGAGGCATGGGTGGTGATTGCTGCAACGAGGAGAAGGCTGGAGGCAGTGGAAATGTCATGTCTGAGGGCACTTCGCGGAGTGAATATGATGCAGAGAATCCGTAGTTTAAAAATTAGGAGGAGGTGCGGGATTACCAAAACTATTATCCAGAGGGCAGAGGAGGGGTTTTGAGATGGCTTGGACATGTAGAGAGGATGGAACGAAATTCAATGACTTCGAGAGTGCATAAATCTGTAGCGGAGGGAAGGTGGGGTAGGGGTATGCCTAGGAAAGGTTGGAGGGGATAAAGGAGGTTTTGTGTGCGAGGGGTTTGGACTTCCAGCAAGCGTGTGTGAGCGTGTTAGGAGTAAATGGAGACAAATGGTTTTTAGGATTTGATGTGCTGTAGGAGTGTAAGCAAGGTAACATTTATGAAGGGATTCAAGGAAACCGGCAGGCCGAACTTGATTCCTGGAGATGGAAGTACAGTGCCTACACTCTGAAGGAGGGGTGTTAATGTTGCAGTTTAAAACTGCCTAATCCAAGTAAATATGTTTTACCTTAAGTTAAAATAATTTAATAATAAACAAACACAATGAAATATTTTTTTTCGTTAGATTCAGAAGGATATATATATATATATATATATATATATATATATATATATATATATATATATATATATATATATATATATATATATATATATATATATATATATGGCTTCGCTTCCCTGAGGTGCTCCAAGCAAGACGCTATTTGTGGGGGCAATGACTGATGCTCCTGGTAGTTTTGATTATATATATATATATATATATATATATATATATATATATATATATATATATATATATATATATATATATATATATATATATATATATATATATATATATTATCACACTGGCCGATTCCCACCAAGGCAGGGTGGCCCGAAAAAGAAAAACTTTCACCATCATTCACTCCATCACTGTCTTGCCAGAAGGGTGCTTTACACTACAGTTTTTAAACTGCAACATTAACACCCCTCCTTCAGAGTGCAGGCACTGTACTTCCCATCTCCAGGACTCAAGTCCGGCCTGCCGATTTCCCTAAACCCCTTCATAAATGTTACTTTGCTCACACTCCAACAGCACGTCAAGTATTAAAAACCATTTGTCTCCATTCACTCCTATCAAACACGCTCACGCATGCCTGCTGAAAGTCCAAGCCCCTCGCACACAAAACCTCCTTTACCCCCTCTCTCCAACCTTTCCTAGGCCGACCCCTACCCCGCCTTCCTTCCACTACAGACTGATACACTTTTGAAGTCATTCTGTTTCGCTCCATTCTCTCTACATGTCCGAACCACCTCAACAACCCTTCCTCAGCCCTCTGGACAACAGTTTTGGTAATCCTGCACCTCCTCCTAACTTCCAAACTACGAATTCTCTGCATTATATTCACACCACACATTGCCCTCAGACATGACATCTCCACTGCCTCCAGGCTTCTCCTCGCTGCAACATTCATCACCCATGCTTCACACCCATACAAGAGCGTTGGTAAAACTATACTCTCATACATTCCCCTCTTTGCCTCCAAATACAAAGTTCTTTGTCTCCACAGACTCCTAAGTGCACCACTCACTCTTTTCCCCTCATCAATTCTATGATTCACCTCATCTTTCATAGACCCATCCGCTGACACGTCCACTCCCAAATATCTGAATACATTCACCTCCTCCATACTCTCTCCCTCCAATCTGATATTCAATCTTTCATCACCTAATATTTTTGTTATCCTCATAACCTTACTCTTTCCTGTATTCACCTTTAATTTTCTTCTTTTGCACACCCTACCAAATTCATCCACCAATCTCTGCAACTTCTCTTCAGAATCTCCCAAGAGCACAGTGTCATCAGCAAAGAGCAGCTGTGACAACTCCTACTTTGTGTGTGATTCTTTATCTTTTAACTCCATGCCTCTTGCCAAGACCCTCGCATTTACTTCTCTTACAACCCCATCTATAAATATATTAAACAACCACGGTGACATCACACATCCCTGTCTAAGGCCTACTTTTACTGGGAAATAATTTCCCTCTTTCCTACATACTCTAACTTGAGCCTCACTATCCTCGTAAAAACTCTTCACTGCTTTCAGTAACCTACCTCATACACCTGCAACATCTGCCACATTGCCCCCCTATCCACCCTGTCATACGCCTTTTCCAAATCCATAAATGCCACAAAGACCTCTTTAGCCTTATCTAAATACTGTTCACTTATATGTTTCACTGTAAACACCTGGTCCACACACCCCCTACCTTTCCTAAAGCCTCCTTGTTCATCTGCTATCCTATTCTCCGTCTTACTCTTAATTCTTTCAATAATAACTCTACCATACACTTTACCAGGTATACTCAGCAGACTTATCCCCCTATAATTTTTGCACTCTCTTTTATCCCCTTTGCCTTTATACAAAGGAACTATGCATGCTCTCTGCCAATCCCTAGGTACCTTACCCTCTTCCATACATTTATTAAATAATTGTACCAACCACTCCAAAACTATATCCCCACCTGCTTTTAACATTTCTATCTTTATCCCATCAATCCCGGCTGCCTTACCCCCTTTCATTTTACCTACTGCCTCACGAACTTCCCCCACACTCACAACTGGCTCTTCCTCACTCCTACAAGATGTTATTCCTCCTTGTCCTATACACGAAATCACAGCTTCCCTATCTTCATCAACATTTAACAATTCCTCAAAATATTCCCTCCATCTTCCCAATACCTCTAACTCTCCATTTAATAACTCTCCTCTCCTATTTTTAACTGACAAATCCATTTGTTCTCTAGGCTTTCTTAACTTGTTAATCTCACTCCAAAACTTTTTCTTATTTTCAACAAAATTTGTTGATAACATCTCACCCACTCTCTCATTTGCTCTCTTTTTACATTGCTTCACCACTCTCTTAACCTCTCTCTTTTTCTCCATATACTCTTCCCTCCTTGCATCACTTCTACTTTGTAAAAACTTCTCATATGCTAACTTTTTCTCCCTTACTACTCTCTTTACATCATTCCACCAATCGCTCCTCTTCCCTCCCGCACCCACTTTCCTGTAACCACAAGCTTCTGCTGAACACTCTAACACTACATTTTTAAACCTACCCCATACCTCTTCGACCCCATTGCCTATGCTCTCATTAGCCCATCTATCCTCCAATAGCTGTTTATATCTTACCCTAACTGCCTCCTCTTTTAGTTTATAAACCTTCACCTCTCTCTTCCCTGATGCTTCTATTCTCCTTGTATCCCATCTACCTTTTACTCTCAGTGTAGCTACAACTAGAAAGTGATCTGATATATCTGTGGCCCCTCTATAAACATGTACATCCTGAAGTCTACTCAACAGTCTTTTATCTACCAATACATAATCCAACAAACTACTGTCATTTCGCCCTACATCATATCTTGTATACTTATTTATCCTCTTTTTCTTAAAATATGTATTACCTATAACTAAACCCCTTTCTATACAAAGTTCAATCAAAGGGCTCCCATTATCATTTACACCTGGCACCCCAAACTTACCTACCACACCCTCTCTAAAAGTTTCTCCTACTTCAGCATTCAGGTCCCCTACCACAATTACTCTCTCACTTGGTTCAAAGGCTCCTATACATTCACTTAACATCTCCCAAAATCTCTCTCTCTCCTCTGCATTCCTCTCTTCTCCAGGTGCATGCACGCTTATTATGACCCACTTCTCGCATCCAACCTTTACTTTAATCCACATAATTCTTGAATTTACACATTCATATTCTCTTTTCTCCTTCCATAACTGATCATTCAACATTACTGCTACCCCTTCATTTGCTCTAACTCTCCCAGATACTCCAGATTTAATCCCATTTATTTCCCCCCACTGAAACTCCCCTACCCCCTTCAGCTTTGTTTCGCTTAGGGCCAGGACATCCAACTTCTTTTCATTCATAACATCAGCAATCATCTGTTTCTTGTCATCCGCACTACATCCACGCACATTTAAGCATCCCAGTTTTATGAAGTTTTTCTTCTTCTCTTTTTTAGTAAATGTCTACAGGAGAAGGGGTTACTAGCCCATTGCTCCCGGCATTTTAGTCGCCTCATACGACACGCATGGCTTACGGAGGAAAGATTCTTTTCCACTTCCCCATGGACAATAGAAGAAATAAAGAAGAACAAGAGCTATTTAGAAAAAGGAGAAAAACCTTGATGTATGTATATATATATGCTTGTGCGTGTCTGTGAAGTGTGACCAAATTGTAAGTAGGAGTAGCAAGATATCCCTGTTATATAGCGTGTTTATGAGACAGAAAAAGAAACCAGCAATCCTACCATCATGCAAAACAGTTACAGGTTTCTGTTTCACAGTCATCTGGCAGGACGGTAGTACTTCCCTGGGTGGTTGCTGTCTACCAACCTACTACCTATAATATATATGTATATATATATATGTATATATATATATATATATATATATATATATATATATATATATATATTACAAAGTAGAAGTGATGCAAGGAGGGAAGAGTATATGGAGAAAAAGAGAGAGGTTAAGAGAGTGGTGAAGCAATGTAAAAAGAGAGCAAATGAGAGAGTGGGTGAGATGTTATCAACAAATTTTGTTGAAAATAAGAAAAAGTTTTGGAGTGAGATTAACAAGTTAAGAAAGCCTAGAGAACAAATGGATTTGTCAGTTAAAAATAGGAGAGGAGAGTTATTAAATGGAGAGTTAGAGGTATTGGGAAGATGGAGGGAATATTTTGAGGAATTGTTAAATGTTGATGAAGATAGGGAAGCTGTGATTTCGTGTATAGGGCAAGGAGGAATAACATCTTGTAGGAGTGAGGAAGAGCCAGTTGTGAGTGTGGGGGAAGTTCGTGAGGCAGTAGGTAAAATGAAAGGGGGTGAGGCAGCCGGGATTGATGGGATAAAGATAGAAATGTTAAAAGCAGGTGGGGATATAGTTTTGGAGTGGTTGGTGCAATTATTTAATAAATGTATGGAAGAGGGTAAGGTACCTAGGGATTGGCAGAGAGCATGCATAGTTCCTTTGTATAAAGGCAAAGGGGATAAAAGAGAGTGCAAAAATTATAGGGGGATAAGTCTGTTGAGTGTACCTGGTAAAGTGTATGGTAGAGTTATAATTGAAAGAATTAAGAGTAAGACGGAGAATAGGATAGCAGATGAACAAGGAGGCTTTAGGAAAGGTAGGGGGTGTGTGGACCAGGTGTTTACAGTGAAACATATAAGTGAACAGTATTTAGATAAGGCTAAAGAGGTCTTTGTGGCATTTATGGATTTGGAAAAGGCGTATGACAGGGTGGATAG
This sequence comes from Cherax quadricarinatus, assembly GCF_038502225.1. Lineage (NCBI taxonomy): Eukaryota > Metazoa > Arthropoda > Malacostraca > Decapoda > Parastacidae > Cherax > Cherax quadricarinatus. The sequence goes on from NC_091348.1 coordinate 17,056,257, forward strand.
GGGGGCAATGTGGCAGATGTTGCAAGTGTATGGTGTAGGAGGTAGGTTACTGAAAGCAGTGAAGAGTTTTTATGAGGATAGTGAGGCTCAAGTTAGAGTATGTAGGAAAGAGGGAAATTTTTTCCCAGTAAAAGTAGGCCTTAGACAAGGATGTGTGATGTCACCGTGGTTGTTTAATATATTTATAGATGGGCTTGTAAGAGAAGTAAATGCGAGGGTCTTGGCAAGAGGCGTGGAGTTAAAAGATAAAGAATCACACACAAAGTGGGAGTTGTCACAGCTGCTGTTTGCTGATGACACTGTGCTCTTGGGAGATTCTGAAGAGAAGCTGCAGAGATTGGTGGATGAATTTGGTAGGGTGTGCAAAAGAAGAAAATTAAAGGTGAATACAGGAAAGAGTAAGGTTATGAGGATAACAAAAAGATTAGGTGATGAAAGATTGGATATCAGATTGGAGGGAGAGAGTATGGAGGAGGTGAATGTATTCAGATATTTGGGAGTGGACGTGTCAGCGGATGGGTCTATGAAAGATGAGGTGAATCATAGAATTGATGAGGGAAAAAGAGTGAGTGGTGCACTTAGGAGTCTGTGGAGACAAAGAACTTTGTCCTTGGAGGCAAAGAGGGGAATGTATGAGAGTATAGTTTTACCAACGCTCTTATATGGGTGTGAAGCGTGGGTGATGAATGTTGCAGCGAGGAGAAGGCTGGAGGCAGTGGAGATGTCATGTCTGAGGGCAATGTGTGGTGTGAATATAATGCAGAGAATTCGTAGTTTGGAAGTTAGGAGGAGGTGCGGGATTACCAAAACTGTTGTCCAGAGGGCTGAGGAAGGGTTGTTGAGGTGGTTCGGACATGTAGAGAGAATGGAGCGAAACAGAATGACTTCAAGAGTGTATCAGTCTGTAGTGGAAGGAAGGCGGGGTCGGGGTCGGCCTAGGAAGGGTTGGAGGGAGGGGGTAAAGGAGGTTTTGTGTGCGAGGGGCTTGGACTTCCAGCAGGCATGCGTGAGCGTGTTTGATAGGAGTGAATGGAGACAAATGGTTTTTAATACTTGACGTGCTGTTGGAGTGTGAGCAAAGTAACATTTATGAAGGGATTCAGGGAAACCGGCAGGCCGGACTTGAGTCCTGGAGATGGGAAGTACAGTGCCTGCACTCTGAAGGAGGGGTGTTAATGTTGCAGTTTAAAAACTGTAGTGTAAAGCACCCTTCTGGCAAGACAGTGATGGAGCGAATGATGGTGAAAGTTTTTCTTTTTCGGGCCACCCTGCCTTGGTGGGAATCGGCCAGTGTGATAATAAAAATATATATATATATATATATATATATATATATATATATATATATATATATATATATATATATATATATAATCAAAACTACCAGGAGTATCAGTCATTGCCCCCACAAATAGCGTCTTGCTTGGTGCACCTCAGGGAAGCGAAGCCATTAACACGATTCTCAGAAAGAAACTGGAAGAGTTGAGGAGAATGTAACAACGAATAGTCAGTCTTGACACCCAAGATGCCTTCTACCTTCTCACAGAGTGCTTGAGTTGGCCGAGGTTAATACATTTCCTTAGATGTGCACCTTCATATGATAACCATGTACTGCACGAATATAACAGTATCCTGAGGCAGATTTTTACTCTAGCAGACCGGCAATGGAACCAAGCTACACTTCCAGTGTGACTAGGAAACATTTGTGTTGGCAAGTCATCACAGATTGCACTATCTGTTTTCCTGTCCTCATGCGTTGCATCCAGAGGGCTTGTAGCAGTGATTCTCCCTGAACATCTTAGTAACAAGATTGGAGTCCGGGACCAAAAGTTCATTGACGGAGCCATGATCTGTGATAATCTAACGGGCTCTGAAACCAGACCTGCTCCCCCCAACAAGTACAGTCTCACTTGTATGGTCCAATAGTGGAGAATATATCCTCAACAATGCTTTAGTGTGTGTCAGGGAAGGATAGAGCCCACCTGGCAGTGAGAGCTGCTCATGCATGGGACTTTCTTTTGGCTGTTCCCAACTCCAGCCTCGGCACACGCCTCGACCCACAGACCATCTGCATTGGTGTTGCCTTTCGACTTGCCGCCCCTATTCTCGCCGAACACAAGTGTATTTGTGGCAGTGAAGTAGCAGATCGATTCGGGTACCATGATCTTGTGTGCCTTAAATCCGAGGGAAAGATTGCAAGACAACAGAAGCCTCACAACAGCTGGATGCCTAGCAGTAATGGAGCCACCCCAACTATGCAGATATGATCGCAGCCAGAAGCGTCCAGATGGTATCACCCTTCAAGCCTTGACAGACGGCAAGCAGGTGGTGTGGTACTACACATGTGCATCTAACTTGGCTGATACCTATCTACAATACACCAGGGAGGAAGGAGGGGCAGCCGCCAGCTTCAGGGAGTCCCAAAAGTCTAGAAAATATGTAGAACTTGCCCATGGGGCAAGAGTGCATCTAAGTTCCTTAAGGAGCTAGGCAAAAGACTCATCTGAGTAACTAGGGATTCCAAGGCAACTAGTTTTCTATTCCAGCGACTTAGCGCTGCTGTTCAGAGGAGTAATGGCTGCTGTATTTTGGGCACGCGCCCCAGCTCTGAGGAGCTGGATGAGATTTTCGCAGTATAATCAGTGACAAACACGTAACAGTATGTACTAGACAAGTATCTCCCACACCTCATGTACTGTATATGTCATCTTTATATCAACAATGTATCTCTTAAATCTTTTGTACCATATTATGTAATAAAATATACCTATTGGTAAAAAATAATGAAAAGATGGGGTGGTAGGGGAAGTGGAATATTCAGACGGCTTCAGGAAGAAATCCAAATATTCTTCATTGAAGCTTTTTTTATCCACTTCTCCGAGGCTCTGGGTCTCACAATTTACACCAAAGGTGGACCCTTAATTACATATATATATATATATATATATATATATATATATATATATATATATATATATATATATGCAAGGAATTCGCGAGAGCATGCGAAATATACACAAACACTGATCTCTGGCTGAAGGAGACTCGAACCTACGAACCTTAGGACAAGGTACGCAGTGCTTTACCAATCTACCCACACTGGACAATACCTTGGCTTGTAGCATCCGCTACACGTTTGATCCAAGGCAGCCAGCTTTCAGGGAGAAGGCTTACAGCTTTTCATCTCATCCCCTGCATGCATCAGCCTTACTAGAGATTTGAACAATGCAAGGAATTGGCGAGAGCATGCGAAATATACACAAACACCGATCTCTGGCTGAAGGAGACTCGAACCTACGAACCTTAGGACAAGGTACGCAGTGCTTTACCAATCTACCCACACTGGACAATACCTTGGCGTGTAGCATCCGCTACACGTTTGATCCAAGGCAGCCAGCTTTCAGGGAAAAGGCTTACAGCTTTTCATCTCATCCCCTGCATGCATCAGCCTTACTAGAGATTTGAACAATGCAAGGAATTCGCGAGAGCATGCGAAATATACACGGATGCTACACGCCAAGGTAGTGTCCAGTGTGGGTAGATTGGTAAAT